>NC_056728.1:349752667-349840167 GCF_019279795.1 Protopterus annectens | reverse complement strand
TACATTAATTTCCAGAATGCTGATACAGAAATTGAATGATGATGCTGTTTTTGTGATCAGGACTGATGCATTTAGTATGGTATAAGTTGTAGCAAGTGGTTTGCTACAGTGGTAAAAGTAAAAAGAGCTTGGTTTTGTTTGTCTCAGCCCTTAAGTTGGTGTAGGAGTATCTGATTATCTAACTACATCTTTGGTAACTTGTACAATTTTATAGTGTTTGGAGTAGATGAATAATAATACCATACCCTTAATACTGAAACTCAGAACCAGACACAGTGGGTTCACATAGCCATAAAGGGAAAAATGCTAACCGATAGTAGCAGTCTCCTCAAGCATAAAAATACAACTCTTTCAAGTGTGCAAGTATAAAATGCAATTTATTCCAAGGATAATATCAGGACAGTAACAAATTAATTAAGTGCATTTGTCCACATAACTCAGGGCTTCTGCAGCACTCATTCCAATAAAATTCATTAAGATTTAAATAGCAATTTTGAAAAGTAAGAGTCACGGGGTAATAATTAATTGATTACAATCATTCCAACATAAAAGTGCCAACCACCCCTTAATATAAAATAGTATACATTAAAAAAACGCATTGAGTTAAAAAAATATTCTTTATCCAAAATAAAAGCACTTAATAAAATCCATAGTATAAAATAGATGCATGAACCCTGCCATACCCTTGCCACTCTCTTTAAAACACAATTAATAGACCCTTGGTCATTAAGACCATGGGGGAGTGTAGGAGCATTTAATCTAAGTTGCCACACTAACTCTCTGTATTCTATTCTTGTTTCCCATTGACCACCCTTGGTGTCTAGATGGATTTTTTTTTTGTAAAATACTAAATTTGAATTTTGTAAAAAGATTAAATTCAAGGAAATGTTTACAAAGGGCATTATATTTCTTTCTCTTCTTAATATCATGCAAGTACATTTGTTTTCCTTCTTAGTATCATACAAGTGTTCATAACTTCTATTTCCCAAACTCATTTTGTTTTCCTGCATAGAATGATTGGTATTTGTTACAAATTGCTTGATATACTATACCTCTTGTCTCACAGTTATCTTTTATAAATGATACCCTAGAATGGCAGTAATAGTTTAGTAGTATAAAATCTTTATCGATAATGCAGTAGAAAACCAAAAAACTAACTAAAATCAAATAAAGAAAGATACAGCCAATGAAAAGCACACACCCACATCTAACAACCAAAAAAAGTTTAATAAAATAAAACATTCAGATGATAAGCACTTTTCATTCTGTTGGTGCAAAACTTTGTCAGATCAGCTTATCATCTGAACGCTTTGTTTTATTAAACGTTTTGGTTGTTATACGTGGGCATGTACTTTTCATTGGCAGTATCTTCCTTTATTCAATAATGCAGTAGTATTGGTTACACTTTCCATATTTTTGGTTCCTTTTATATGAATCCCCTCATTATAATTCATAGTTCTATTCTTATTCTTTACCAAAATTAGTTTTCATATTCTTATCTACTTTAGAAATAAAAATGTCTTTATTTTAAAAATCAGTGTCTTTGTCTGTTGTTGTTGTGTGCTATTAGCATGGAATATTCAAAATTTGCTGTTACAATGTCACTAACTTGATATTCCCTTGTACATTCAGTGTGACCTAAGAATGGGTATACTTTGAACCTCTGTCCCTAGACACCCCATCATAGCTGTTATCCAGTAAATCCTGGGGGTATGCCCTCTCCAAAAGCAATGCACATATTCTGTGCATTTCATTCTTGAATAGTTCCTCTTTCAGTACTGCATGTGCTAAGGTTATAACCTGTCCCTTAGCTGGGTTACATTTACAATGCCATGGGTGACAAAATTTATAATGGAAGTAGGAACCAGTAAAAGTACTTTTCTTATAAATCGAGGAAACAAAGTTGTTGTTCTCAATCTCAAGTCTAATGTCCAAATAATGGGTGAATTGCATCCTGTGGTTATAATAATAAATATGTCATCCAAAAATTGACAATAAAAATTCCAATTAGAATTGTAAGGGAAGTTTAAAATATACCTTCTGCCTCAAAAAAGCATAACCAAATTGGCATAAATGGGGGTGAAAGCCACACCCAATAGCCACTCCCCTAATCTGTTTATAAAATTCTTAATATTGCTTTATTATGGAATGTGCAATGATTCTGTCAATGTGCTTTAATATTGCAATACACACAGCAAACCAGTAAAGATAAATACATTCATTATAGCATTTCTTTGTCTGATAGCCATAAGAAGAAATAAAAAAATACAAAAAGTATGTATACATTATTAGGTAGTGGCATATATACTGCTGCAATTAAGGCAACACACATCACCACTAAGATAAACACTATACTGTAACAATCTTGATGTGAATAAAATAATCACAAGAGTTGCACGACACATACAAATGTTGGTATTACATCTACCGTACACCTACTTTTATATTTTATTACTTGTATTACTTTCACATTATAAAATAATCTGCGAGCAGGGGAAGACAGAAAAGGAAGAACTCTGAGGAAAACATTGTCCCGAACAGAAGAAAGAGGTATTGAATGGCATGGTGGTGAATTTATTGGACTATGAGCTCAATGAAGCAGAACTTTCCCTTTTGAACAAGCACTTGACATTTGTTCCTTCTTTTAATGTGAATATGAGTGTTATTGACTGATTTGAGGTTGTTTGGACGAAATGTTGCTTTGAAATTGTTTTTTAAAGATGGTGTGCGAGAATGTCATGAAGATGGAAAGGCATACAAAAGAAAGAGCTCTTTTACTCCGATGATACTGGGTCATGTAGAAGTGTTCATTATGGCATGTGAAAAGGATATATATAACACGCTGTTTAACAAACATGGGGGTGGATTTTATAATCTAACCTTCACCCAGAGGCAAGCACTTTATTCACTTCGGAATAACACTAGTTTAACTATTACACCTGCTGATAAAGGAGGAGTGGTGGTTCTCCTTGATAAAAGTGACTATGATATGGCAATGTATAGTATGTTGAGTGATGAGAATGTATATATTAAGTTGAGTGAGTTTGAATATTGTAAAATTCTGAAGAATGTGAATGATGTACTTTATGACTTGCTGATGTGTAGGCAGTTGGATGAAAGTCTATATTCTTTTTTACTAGTGGAACATCTATTGATACCATGTATTAAAGGTCTGCATAAGATTCATAAATCACTGCAGAACCCCCCAATGAGACCCATAGCGGATGGAGGGAGATGGTGCACGAAACACCTTTTGTTCTATGTGGAAGGTAAGTTGGCCCCTCTAGTGAGAGGTATTCCAGCCATCCTGAAGGATAGCATACAGTTCCTTGATGACTTGAAACACTATGGAGAGGATAATGACATGTTAGATATTTTAATGGAAACAATGGATGTATAGAGTTTGTTTACGTCATGGCATAGAAGTCATAAGGGCATTACTGAGTGAACATGGTTCTTTCAGTAATAATGAGGTTATTCTACTCTGTACTTTGCTGAATCTTATTCTCTCTAACAATGTATTGATGTATGAAACATACATGTATTTACAGCAATGGGGTGTCGCGATGGGCACCCCATGTGCCAATTCCTATGCGAATCTGGTGGTACACTACTGGGAGTTACAACATCTGTTTAATAATGACTTTTTTAGTCACATTAAGTTCTATAGGCATTTTGTGGATGATGTTTTATGTTGTGGGATGTGGGGGATACCCCTACTTGAGGAATTCATCACCTACGTAGGAACAACCACCAGTTTTCTGAGGTTTGTAGCCTCTTATTCATTTGAAATGGTGGATCTTTTAGATGTGAGACTACATAAGGGTAAGAAGGGTAAAATAACTAAAGGCCTTTTTCGTAAAGAATGTTGGTGTAACAGTTTGCTTGAGTATAGTAGCATGCATCCAAGGCATGTTTTCCCAATATCATGAAAGGTCAACTGAACAGAATAAAAAGGATCTGTAGTGATAGGGGTGGCTTAGAATGTGAAGTTGATTGTCTTGAACAATTGTTTTTAGATAGGGGTTATAAGGAGCCAGACTTCTCCATGGTAAAGGATGAGGTTATTAATGGAGCTGCTAGATCTCAAAATAGGAGCTTTGTTCCAAGGAAGGGCTACACACAAGGTGATGGGAAATATGGGATTCGGTTAATAATTAAATACACTACAGATAATAGGAAGGTGCAGGAGATTGTGAAGAAGAATTGGCATTTCCTGATGGCAGATAGAGATACGATGAAGTTAGTTGGACAAATGCCCAAGTTTACATATAAGAATAATCAGAACTTGAAACAGTTACTATGTGGGAATAGAACCTGTAACTTGACTATGGTGGGTGAACCTGGCACTTATCCATGTAAAAAATGTAAGATGTGTAATAGTATGACGCATACCCAAAAGTTTATCCGTCCTGTGTTGCAGTTTGAGTTTGAACCCATGTTTTGAGCTACTTGCAATATTGTAATGGATGTAACTGTTTCTATGTAGGTAAGACCACAAAGCGTCTTAGAGACAGAGTGTACCACCATTTGTATGACATCAAGCATGGGAATTTAGGCAATGCTCTAGCAAAGCACATTGTGAAGTTTTCCTCGCACAGTTTTAGTTTTAGGGTTTTGCGGGGTGGCAATAATGATAATTTTATAGAATGTGTGGAGCTAAAATAGATTTTTAAGTTGCAAGCACACATTTACCCTGGCTTGAATAGTAGTATCTGTATCAAGCCAGTATTGGATGCACGTCGCTTTAAGTAGCTTGCTTTTATCTAGTGACAGACTGTTTCTTAATTGATTGTTTTATTACTTGTGATTATTTAGTTAGTCAATCTCTGATGAAATGATTAAATGTTGTACTGAGACAATATATAATGATGTGTTTTAATGAGTTTTGTAAGGATCTGATGAAGCTTAGGGTGTCTACGTGAAAGCGCTTGTCCTGTCTAATAAACTGGAACTTTTATCATACTGGAAAACATGGTGGTCTTGCTGAGTTTTTGTTTTCTTTATTCACATTATAGAATAAGGAATGCCTTATATAACTCCATGTGCAAAAATACTTTCTTTACATAACAGCACATAACAGCTATGTTATATAATATTTTAGATATGTTATGTTTTGTTATTTTACCTATTAGATGACTACTTTTCTATTTAAGCAAGCAAAAAAACACCCTAATACAGCTAGAGGTAATTCCGTAGGCAAATATGAAAGCTAAAATAAAACAAAAATCCTGGAGCAAACCACCACAAGATAAAAACAATGTCCTTATTTTATTAGTAACAAATAACACAAATAGAATTCACAGGAGCTCTATTGTATGATGACCGCTTTCGGCTATTCAGCCTTCATCAGATCAAATGAAAGAGCTCTGACAATTAGTTCAAAAGGACACTCTCATCCAATCATGTGCTTATTATTTAACAACTTCCTGTTCTTACTCCTAATGGGAGTGGAGAAGACACACCTCTATGTTTCAGCTTAATATATCAGCTCTATCTTAGAATATGAAGTACTTCCAAATGTAAACATAGTCAACGTATCTTGAGACGTCTATTTTTTAGGGTTGGTTTTAATGGCACAATATTGTTTATGCCTGGATGCCTATCAGCTCTAAGATTTATTATCCACTCTGTCTCTCGAACGTCAGTTAAATTTCTAAGGTCACCACCACGAATGTTGGATTTAATGAGCTCCAGAACCATAAAAATAAATGAATGTGTAGGATATTGTATGACATGACTCGCTAGAGCATTCTTAGTGTCTGCTTTCAAAATATCTCATATGTGTTGCATAATCCTGATCTTAAACAGTTGGTTAGTTTTACCTACATAGAAAGCTGTACGCTTTCGACAACTAGCAAGATAAACTAGATCTCAGGATAGACATGTGGCATATCCATTGAGATAAAAAGAATGATTCAAAATGGGATATGTGAAGCAATTACTGGTATTTATATATGGGCATGCTTTACATTTGCCACATCTATAAGTGCCTCTCTTATATGCTTGAATCCCAGGTCTTTTCGGAATACCATCCTTGAAACACAACATCCTCTTTAAATTCTTTTTGTTCTTATAAATGAACATTGGTGCTTCTCCTACTATCTCTCTTATCTTTTCATCCTCTGTTAATACAGGCCAGTATTTGTGTATGGTATCACAGATCAGCTTGGAATCTGAGCTATAAGTCAGCTTACATTTTAAAATGCTTTTCAATTCAGAATTATTTCTGTTAAATCTGTTCACTTGCCTTGTTGCATCTTTTCATCTAAAAAAAGGACATCCATTCGTTTCCCTAATGTTCTTAAGCTTGATCTGATGAAGGTTGAATAGCCGAAAGTGCTCATCATACAATAGAGCACCTATGAATTCCATTTGTTTTATTTGTTACTAATAAAATAAGGACATTGTTTTATTTTAGCTTTCATATTTGCCTATGGAATGACCTCTAGCTGTATTAGGGTGTTTTTTGCTTGCTTGTTTGACTGTTGTGTACACCCTATACCGCACACCATGGATACATGTGCTGAAAGGAACAGGAATGTTTTCCAACAAGCTTCATTTGGGAGCTCAGGTGAGCAGGCTAATCTGTTCCTTGGTTTAAATCTGGATGTACAGTTTGCTGACACCGACTCTTTATTAAAGCCCAATTTTAGTTTTGACAAAGCTCTTCATGAAGTAGAGAATGCTGCTTTCCATCTTAAGCGCTTCCAATGGCAGCGCTTTCATTTAGAGGCGAGCATTCACTACAAAGTTATACTGAGAGGAATGCGAATTAAGTGTATGCCAAGTTACAGCAATAGTCACCCTCAATTACTAGCTAAGTGGCAGGCTTTGAACTTAGAGACTAGTTTTTCTTATATGCACCTCCTAATTGATTATTTTAGACCAGAGGAGGAAAGCATTAAAGAACTCATCCAGAGTAAACAAAGAGAATTAGAAGAAATAATTTGGATGATATTTGTTTAAGTCGGATTGAAGTACTACAACATAATTTGATTACCTACGATAATACACTTAGGGAGCAGAAAACACGCAAATTATTGCGTGATTCGAATGACTTTAAGTTGGGTCATATTTTTGAATGGCCTAAAGAAGATTTTAATAATTTTAGAAACAATAATACAGATATTAAAAGAAATGGAAGTACGAACATCACCAACCATGTGACACACCCAAGAACTGATCTGCCCACACAGAAGGAGATTGGGCAGAGTGAAACTTCTGCCTCCAATCATCTCAGCACAGCTCCTGGTCTCTCCCATTCCAATCCGGAACAAGAAGTGATACGTATTACAGCTAACAACGCTGTGAGTAGTGAAATTTCTACTAATGATACTTCAAATTCCAGCTGTATTAGTGTGAATAAAGACACTTTGGCCATAAACCATAATGTACCAGCAGTTAGACCTAAAGAAGGTGTTCAGCATGCACCTATCTTTCAGAGTCTACCGTTTTATTTGAAACAGAACATGGAACGGAATTCCAGGTCGCAGAGCAGAGAGAGAAAAAGAAAAAAAATGTTTCCTTGAGTAATGAAATTGATAGCTTAGTGTTCAATATGTCAAAATTACAGCTAAGCAAGGAACAAATGAGCATTCTTAATAAAGGATTAAGTTTTATACCTTCCTTTCATTCTAGTCTAAGCAAATTTAGTCTGGATATTAAATATTTCTGTAGGAATGTCACTCTGAAGAGCATCTTTGGAACTAATGACCAGACAATTGCTTCTCGTTTAAAAAAACCTAGTACTTTTGTGCCAGTGAATCCACCAAATGTCGAACTGTTTGCTTGGCTGTGTGAAAATGATATTTGTACACACAGAAGGCAAGGAGAACATAACCAACATTTTTCCAATATGATAATAAGATAGAGAACAGCATTAAAAGAACTTAAGGAAGATGAAACGATTGTGATTAAACCAGCAGATAAAGGTGGTGCCATTGTCATTATGGATTCGACATGGTATGTTAACAAGATGAGATCTATGCTAAGTGACACGCATAGGTATATCAAGCTTACTAGAAGAGATGTAACTTCTGTTATAACCAAAGTAACTGTTACTTTAGAGGAATTTTTGCTAACTGGGCAATTGAACATGCAATTGTTTGAGTTCCTTAAGGTAGAGCATCTCACAATTCCAACCATAAGTGGTCTACCTAAGATACACAAAGATCGGAGTGATCCCCCTCTACGTCCGATTGTTGCTGGATGAGATTGGGTAACAGAACCACTATCCATGTATGTGGAAGACTTCTTAAAGCATTACATGAGACAAACTGAAATGGTTCTGAAAGATACAGGTGACTTTTTAGAATGTCTCCATGAAACTATAGATGCTCAGGGAATTCCAACTGATCCACTTCTTGTGACAATGGACATCTGCAATCTTATAGGTTCATATGTTCATAGGTTCATACTAGGTTATCTGCCCTGGGACATTTATAAGCCTAGCCCGATTGTGTTTGGCGTACACCACCCCTTGATTTGAGTATACTGTGCCCTTTTTAAAGTTTAGTTTACTGTGCCTCTGTCTAATAGTGACACGGAAGTAATCCCCGGGACAAACCTACGATCCCCCATCCACTCATCAAGATTCTTCTTGAAGAGAGTCAGTGAGGTGCTCTGCCTAACATAAATTGGAATTCTATTCCAGAGCAAAGGGAGCCTCTGGGTTATGAATCTGTCCCTCCAGCATGTTCTATTTATTTCTGTGCTGAGGTTCAAGTCCCTCGAGCGCATGGCTCTAAGGGATTTAGATTTACTGAGGTGGAGCATGTCCATTAATTCTGGGTTGGACATAGCTTTATATGTCAGGCATAGATCGCCTCGAAAGTAGGCGGTATGCAACTGAGTAGAGCTGGAGTTTTTTAACCGAGCAGCATATGGCATCTGTTTGAGTCCCTTGATCCTCCTGGTGAGGTACTTTTGGGGTCTTTCTAATTGCTGCAGGTGTCGGGTAAGGTACATCCCAAAGGGGGCATTGTATTCTATGATGGGCCTGATGAGGGATGAATAAAGGGGCACGATTACCTCTCTTGATCTAGATGTGAATCCTTTCATGATGAGGTGGGCTATGTAGAAGGTCTTTCTAACCACTTTGGCAATGCGGTTGTCAAAGGAGAGATTGCTATCAAGTTGGGTCCCCAGATCCCTAACTACTTTCTCTGTACTTAATGGGTTACCACCTATGTGGTAATTTGTGGGCACATTGTTTTTGCCAAAGGGTATGACTATACACTTTTTGGCATTTAGCTTTAGACCATGGCTCTGGCACCAGTTATCCGTCTCTGCGAGACCTTTTTGAAGGATGCTTGTGTCAGCTGGAGAGTCGATTATGGCGCCCAGTTTGCAGTCATCTGCAAACTTGGTGAGCCATAGTTCCTCCACGTTGGTCTGTACCTCAGAAAAGTAAATACAGAACAAGAGAGGTCCCAGGACAGAACCTTGTGGGATGCCACTTGTGACTGGTTTCGAGTCTGACATGGCTCCAGCAACTCTGACTCTGTGAGTTCTGTCTTTGAGCCAGTTTGCGACCCATCTTGTGACATAGGGGTTTATATTTAGGCTGGATAGCTTATCTATGATGCCTGAGTGGGGTATTGTGTCAAATGCCTTTGCGAGGTCCAGATAGGCTGTGTGGACTACCTTCCCTTCATCTATGGCCTTGGTGACTGTTTCGAAGAAGTCGACCAGGTTCACAAGGCAGGATCTGCCCTTGACAAAGCCAAATTGGGTAGGATCTAGTGTCTGTAGGTCCCCAATGTCTTTGTTTATGAGTTCCATTATGATCCTCTCCATAGCCTTGCAGACTAGGCTAGTCAGGCTTATGGGGCGATAGTTTCCAGGGTCCGTAGAGGCTCCACCTTTGTGGAGTGGGACCACTGTTGCTGTACGCCATTCTGTGGGCACATATCCTGTAGTGAGGCTGAGATTGTATAGCTGTTTTATTTGAGTGATTAGTTCTTCTTGGAGTTCATGTAGGACACAACCCGGGACGCCATCTGGTCCCATGGAAGCAGTGTTTTTTGCTTTGGAGAGGGCGGCCTTCACCTGAGCATCAGAGCTGTCTGGGAGGCTGCACTCTGCCGGGATATATACTTGCTCTTTTGGGGGGGAGGGGGTGGAGAAGTTTGCACTGAACCTGTCTGCCAGGATATTGGCAATGTCTGTGAGTTCAGTGTATTTTTTGTCGCTTAGAATCAACTCAGAACAAGTCTGGGAGTTGCATCCCAGGTTCCTAACGTAACTGAAAAAAGCCTTATGACTGTCTTTAGTGTCCTGTGCAATTTTTCTCTCGAAGCTGGCCTTGGAGGATTTTATGAGGGATCGTAATTTTTTGCTAGTACTGATCAGAGATGCCTTCCCTTTTAGTGATTTTGCTCTATCATGTAGTAGCTTCCTCCTTCTATTGTACAGTTTATTTATGGCTGGGGTCCACCAGACTGGACGCCTGCCTTTGGATGATTTGGTCTTGATTTTGTTTGGGATAGCATGATCCATGCATTCCTGGAGATGTCCGTAGAATGTGTTTATATAGGATTCTGCAGTTTGGGCCGTTGTTTCCACTGGCCCTGGGGTGTTGAAGGATTCCACTTTGGTTTTGAGAAGTCCCAGGAACACCAAGCGAAGATCACCACGATGCAGAAAATATATACTTTAAGATTTTATTGAGAATAAAAAGTGCTTTCGCATACGGACTGTATGCTTCTTCAGGTTATAACAATTAATGAGCAAACAAATGCTTAAACAGCAAAAACCATCTCTTAATTTCCCGCTTTTTCTTCATTCAATTAAATAATCAAGCAATGATTAATTTACATCAACTTGTTTGATTAAAAAAACATTTGCTTTAGAACAATCATTTAAAACTTCATAGTTAAAACACATGTATAGTAATACCTTGTCTCACTTCTAAAAAATAGACATATACTTATTATCAGTATTGATAGTAGTAGTAATAGTATTAATAATTACATACTTGCTTGGAATAAACAAGCATTCCAAAAAACCAAACTAAGCAGTAGCAAATATATAATGTGGTAATCTATATGCTCTCAAAATATATAAAAAATAATAAACTAAAACCATGTCAAATTAGCATGAACCTATGTCTATCTGTGGATGAATCACTAATTATTAAAAATATATATATAATATTAATGTAGAAATAAGCATAGAAGTGTTCAATAACTGTAAAAATATATATATAAATGCAAGTGTCAGCTATAAATATATATACATTGTATCAACGATACAAATATGTATGAAGAAATAGATATGTATATAAAAATATTAGCATATATAAACTATCATTGGGTGACATATAGTGTTATAATAATCAAATGATTAAAGAATATATAATATAGCACTTGTGAGTCACTAAGGTCTATAAACATATGATTCATGAAAAATAATATCAAATTAATCCAAGGATATGGGTATAAACTCAATAGCTTGATATTAATATAGTTATTAAATTTAACTTAAATATAAAAATTCATCATGGATAAAAAATTTGTCATGTATAGTACAAACGAACCAATGTGAATACATCAAGCTTCATCATGGTTCTCTTGGTTTTGAGAAGTGTGAAGTTCGCTTTTGAGAAGTTTTTCACTGTGGTTTTCTGGGCTGGCGGTGGGGTTGAGATGTGGATATCCAGTGAAATTAATTTATGGTCTGATCTTACCAATGAGGGATATACTTCTGGTATGGAGCATAGAGTCCCCATATTGGTAATGATCAGGTCTAGTATGTTTTCCCCTCTTGTGGGAGTGGTGACTAGTTGTTCCATAGCATTTGAGTTTATAATTTCCAGGAACCTTTGGGCTAAGGTGCTGGGGCTTGAGTAATGCTGCCAGTCTATGTTTGGGTAGTTGAAGTCACCCAATATAATGGTGTTCAGAGAGATCTTCATGTTCTCCAATGTTTTCAGGAAAGCCGAGTGGGATTCCTGACTTTAAGAGGGTGGTCTGTAGGATGCTATAAACTGAAAAGCAGTCCTGCCCACTGTCAGTTGCACATGGATGGTCTCCGATACTTCGTGCAATGCCACTAACCTGGAGGTGTGGATATCCCTGATAAATATGGAAACTCCCCCTCCTTTTGTGGTTTGGTCCGGGTTTTGGGGCCGAAAAGCATGATATGAGGTCTAACCTGGTAGTGCTGGGGTGCTCTCTGGAGCCTTGAACCAGGTTTCTGTCACTGCACAGATATCGATGTTCTCCATACTGAGGAGAGCTTCGAGTGCATGCATCTTGAGGTTAAGACTTCTGGCATTTAGCAGCATTACCCTTAGTTTCCTGTTCCTAGTGCTGTCTATGGAGGTGGGTTTCACTTTTGAGCCTTGCCTAAAAAAGGCACTATGGGGGTGGCAAGAGCCTTTGCCAATATCCGAAAGTCCAGGGGTAACAGGTGCAAGCCGTCCCTAGCGAAGCAACGTGGCTTGTCGAGCATGTCATCCCAGGCTGACAGACACTGGATCCCCTTTGAATGACACCAAAATTTTAGCCAACTGTTAAAATCGATCATTTTGTCTTTATAAAAACAACACTATACCGGGAACCACACAATAACGTCTTTATTAAACAAACAAATAAAATACATAAAAGAGAGGTGAGCGCTTTCACAACCTTATTTGCTTCATCAGACATAGATATAAAACATTCTGTTGCTTAAATACTTATACACTCAATTAACTCTCAATTAGTGACATCATACATTTAAAAATTTAAAGTTATATTCAACCAAGATACAAAGTCAAACTGCTATAAAAGGACAACATAAAAACATATAAGCATAAAAACATGTGTGAGCATATGTTAAAACTCTGCATATATCTCATGTATAAATAAGTGGTGTAACTATAAATAATACTAAAATAAAATAATATAATATAATAAAAGTGTATATATGTGTATGGTATGTCTTAAAGACATGTATATTAAATATGAAATGTGTAAATATGAAGAGAATATAAATATAATAGAATATAAATATAAGAGGTTATATAAAATGTATGAAAAGATGTTTTAAAAAATTGTTATTTGTGTGAGAGACGTCTTGCTTTGAGAAAAGGAACTAATGATGTGGACCCATTTAGCCCTGGATATTTATCAGCATTGAGCTTGATAATCCACCTTTGTTCACAACTCTCAGTAAAGTTTTCTATGTCCCCTCCTCTCATATTCCTATAAATACATTGTAAAACAAAAAACTTAAAAGAATGTGAATGGTCTGTGTTCATGACATGTTGAGCAAGTGCGTTAGTTTTTTTATTATTTCTAATGTCCCGTATGTGTTCTAGAATTCTGTCCTTCAGATTTCTGTTGGTCTTCCCAACATAAAAAACATGACATTTTTGGCAGAAGCAGTAATACACAACATCTGTGGTCTTGCAATCAGCGTATGTATAAAAATAGAGTTCAAAATTCCTCATAGGATGAATATATGGATTGGTACTATATATATGTGCACAAGCTGTGCATGACCTACAAGGAAAAGTACCTTGGCGTGTAGAGGCATCAAACAGTTTTCTTAGTGTCTTTGTTACATAAATGTTGTTTAAGTGAGAAATTATTCCTAAAACTAAATCTAGGTACATTACCAACAGATGAATGTAGGCTAGGAATTTCTTGTAAAATATGTAAGTGTTTTTAATGATATCTTTATATTGATTCACATTACTTGCGAACTGAAACACTGCTCTAAAACCAGAGTTTGGTGTACCAATGGTATTGTTGTTGTGAGGACTGTTAGCAACCGATGTTTGAAAATATGGTTTACATCTTGAGTCCCTCATAGACCAAGCATCGGATATAGTTTTGTCTATTTCATCATTGTGATAACTTCTTTCTAAAAAATCAGCTTTCAAACTCCTTAAAGCTAATGTAGCATCATTGTCATTATTATGTAGTCTGAGGGTTCTATACACCTGTCCTTTCAGTACGTTTCTTGGAATGTGTCTTGGATGCATACTGGTTTTATGTAAGTATGTATTTTTTCTAGTGGGTTTTTGGAAAATCTTACTCTTAAGGCATGTTAAATCTGATTTACTTACATGTACATCTAAAAATTCAATCACGGACATAGAGAAATGATGTGTAAATTTCAGAAAATCATTAGTTGTGTGTAAATAATTCACAAAAGATAAAAATTCCAAGTTATTGCCTTTCCACAATAAAAAGACATTGTCCACAAAACGTACATACCATAATATTTGGTGTATAAAGGGATTTCTTTCAGAGAGAATATTTGTTTGTTCCCAACATACTAATGATAAGTTGGCGTAGCTATTTGTACATGGAGTGCCCATCGCTACACCAACTTGCTGTGGAAAAAATTGTTCTTCAAAGTAGACAACATTGTTCTCCAATATAATTTCTAACAAGCTACAAATAAGCTGAACTCTATCATTAGTGAAACATCTATTTACTGTTAGAAAATTTCTAATCATGTCAATGCCCCATGCATTTGAAATGCTGGTGAATAATGACTCTATGTCCATTGTAACTAAAGCAAAGTCCTCATCCTCTTTTAAACTCTCCATTCTATTGTGTAGTTTTTCAAGAAACATTTTAGTGTCCCTTAGAATAGTGTGACAGTTCTCCAAAAGTCCATGTAGTGTACCTTCTACAAAAATAGATAGAGGCTCAGTACACCAACCAGCGCCTGATACTATAGGACGCATCGGTGGTGAAGCTCTGTTTTTGTGAACCTTAGGTAGGCCATAGATTTTAAGAATAGTTGGATTTAAAACAGTAAAATATTTAAACAATACTTCATCTACCAGACCAGTAATAAGTAAGTCAAACATCAAAAATGAAACCTTATCAATAACAGCATTCACCATCACTTTAGAGATCAATCTATAGGTCTCATTGTTAAACAGAAGCTTATGCATTTGTTGTATATAAAGTTGTTTATCTAGAATAACAATGCCTCCACCCTTGTCTGCCTGTTTAATGACTAGAGATTGTAAAGTCTTCAATTCTTTCAAAGCTCTTTGCTCATTGATAGGAGGTTACTATAATAATAGTCATTCAAGTCATCTTCGTGTATCTGCCTAAACGAAGTTTCACAGATATCAAGAAATCTCTGTATACTAGGGGGAGTAAAAGGAATGAAAGTGCTAGGGTGCTTATATACATCAATAGTGTTAACATCATTATTAGGGAACATAACTTTTAATGACAGGTTTCTACCAAGTAACTTCAGATCTTTTATCATTTCAGTTAAGTTAGCTTTGCTAGCTGTTATAAATGATAGTCCTTTACTTAGTAAATTTAACTGTTCAGGAGTTAGGGTGAAAGAGGAAAGGTTCATAACCAAACCTGTGTTTAGGTCCTTCTCCTCTTCCTTAGAATTTTGGATATACCAGTTAATCCACTTCTTGAAGCGAACTTGCAGGACAATTTACAAGATAATGTAAGCACTCAAGATTTATCAGAGTTTTTTAGCCAGTACAAACAGCTTGAGAATTTGATGTATAAGTATAAGAGACTACAATGGCAACGTCTGCACCTACAAGCCTCACTAGAATCTAAAATCATTCCTCGAGGCTTGAGGATACTAAATATGCCTACTTATGGAGAGACTTATCCTGTTCTTTTGAGGAAATGGCAGGAATTGAACTTACAGTTTAGTGCCAAATATATGGATCTACTGATTGAGTTTTTCTCACCTATTGAAAATGAACTCAAAGCTGAAATTATTGCCTTAGAGACAAATATAAATGAGAACTTCTCACATAATACTATATTTCTTAAATTGAATGAGCTCCAAGAAAATATCATGACTTATGAGAAAAAACTTCAAATCACTAAATTATCTAAGCTAAACAGGGACAAAAGAGATTTTGCTTCCAATAATGTCTTCTCATGGCCAAAGGAAAATACTTTCAGGCAAAATACAGCTCCTAACATGACTAGAAACTTGCATCCTTCCCCTTTAAATGAAAGCATTAAACACGTTGCTGTTTCACAGAGCACTTCCGGTTTTCCGGTTGCAGCAACTGCTAGTGTGTGTGATGAGAGCAACGCCAACACGGCTCTACATGCTGTAGAGCACTCTACTAATCAATCTAGCTTTTCGGATGATAACGCTACTAAATCTAGAGCTATTCCTAAGAAAATACGTGCATCCACGTCGTTAGCAGCTTTGCCATCTACCACAAACAGTAAGGCAGTGAAGCCCAACAGCGAGATACTCGGACACGCAGATAGCATTTTTTTAGATGCCAGCAAGCAAGGTGACTTCACACTGAAGGTCCCGCTGCCCTACAAAACTCGAATGAAGCACCAACAATACAAGGGACAGCCATTCCATGTAACTTCAATGGAGGGTGCAGTTCAATCACCGAAGAGGAGAAGGACCTAAACACAGGTTTGGTTATGAACCTTTCCTCTTTCACCCTAACTCCTGAACAGTTAAATTTACTAAGTAAAGGACTATCATTTATACCAGCTAGCAAAGCTAACTTAACTGAAATGATAAAAGATCTGAAGTTACTTGGTAGAAACCTGTCATTAAAAGTTATGTTCCCTAATAATGATGTTAACACTATTGATGTATATAAGCACCCTAGCACTTTCATTCCTTTTACTCCCCCTAGTATACAGAGATTTCTTGATATCTGTGAAACTTCGTTTAGGCAGATACACGAAGATGACTTGAATGACTATTATTATAGTAACCTCGCTATCAATGAGCAAAGAGCTTTAAAAGAATTGAAGACTTTACAATCTCTAGTCATTAAACAGGCAGACAAGGGTGGAGGCATTGTTATTCTAGATAAACAACTTTATATACAACAAATGCATAAGCTTCTGTTTAACAATGAGACCTATAGATTGATCTCTAAAGTGACGGTGAATGCTATTACTGATAAGGTTTCATTTTTGATGTTTGACTTACTTATTACTGGTCTGGTAGATGAAGCATTGTTTAAATATTTTACTGTTTTAAATCCAACTATTCCTAAACTCTATGGCCTACCTAAGGTTCACAAAAACAGAGCTTTACCACCAATGCGCCCTATAGTATCAGGCGCTGGTTGGTGTACTGAACCTCTATCTATTTTTGTAGAAGGTACACTACATGGACTTTTGGAGAACTGTCACACTATTCTAAGGGACACTAAAATGTTTCTTGAAAAACTACACAATAGAATGGAGAGTTTAACAGAGGATGAGGACTTTGCTCTAGTTACAATGGACATAGAGTCATTATTCACCAGCATTCCAAATGCATGGGGCATTGACATGATTAGAAATTTTCTAACAGTAAATAGATGTTTCACTAATGACAGAGTTCAGCTTATTTGTAGCTTGTTAGAAATTATATTGGAGAACAATGTTGTCTACTTTGAAGAACAATTTTTTCTACAGCAAGTTGGTGTAGCGATGGGCACTCCATGTGCAAATAGTTACGCCAACTTATCATTAGTATGTTGGGAACAAACAAATATTCTCTCTGAAAGAAATCCCTTTATACACCAAATATTATGGTATGTACGTTTTGTGGATGATGTCTTTTTATTGTGGAAAGGCAATAACTTGGAATTTTTATCTTTTGTGAATTATTTACACACAACTACTGATTTTCAGAAATTTACACATCATTTGTCTATGTCCGAGATTGAATTTTTAGATGTACATGTAAGTAAATCAGATTTAACATGCCTTAAGAGTAAGATTTTCCAAAAACCCACTAGAAAAAATACATACTTACATAAAACCAGTATGAATCCAAGACACATTCCAAGAAACGTACTGAAAGGACAGGTGTATAGAACCCTCAGACTACATAATAATGACAATGATGCTACATTAGCTTTAAGGAGTTTGAAAGCTGATTTTTTTAGAAAGAGGTTATCACAATGATGAAATAGACAAAACTATATCCGATGCTTGGTCTATGAGGGACTCAAGATGTAAACCATATTTTCAAACATCAGTTGCTAACAGTCCTCACAACAACAATACCATTGGTACACCAAACTCTGGTTTTAGAGCAGTGTTTCAGTTCGCAAGTAATGTGAATCAATATACAGATATCATTAAAAAGCACTGGCATATTTTACAAGAAATTCCTAGCCTACATTCATCTGTTGGTAATGTACCTAGATTTAGTTTTAGGAATAATTTATCACTTAAACAACATTTATGTAACAAAGACACTAAGAAAACTGTTTGTGCCTCTACACGCCAAGGTACTTTTCCTTGTAGGTCATGCACAGCTTGTGCACATATATATAGTACCAATCCATATATTCATCCTATGAGGAATTTTGAACTCTATTTTTATACATACGCTGATTGCAAGACCACAGATGTTGTGTATTACTGCTTCTGCCAAAAATGTCATGTTTTTTATGTTGGGAAGACCAACAGAAATCTGAAGGACAGAATTCTAGAACACATACGGGACATTAGAAATAATAAAAAAGCTAACGCACTTGCTCAACATGTCATGAACACAGACCCTTCACATTCTTTTAAGTTTTTTGTTTTACAACGTATTTATAGGAATATGAGAGGAGGGGACATAGAAAACTTTACTGAGAGTTGTGAACAAAGGTGGATTATCAAGCCCAATGCTGATAAACATCCAGGGCTAAATGGGTCCACATCATTAGTCCCTTTCCTCAAAGCAAGACGTCTCTCACACAAATAACAATTTTTTAAAACATCTTTTCATACATTTTATATAACCTCTTATATTTATATTCTATTATATTTATATTCTCTTCATATTTACACATTTCATATTTAATATACACGTCTTTAAGACATACACATACACATATATACACTTTTATTATATTATATTATTTTATTTTAGTACTATTTATAGTTACACCACTTATTTATACATGAGATATATACAAAGTTTTAACATATGCTCATACATGTTTTTATGCTTATATGTTTTTATGTTGTCCTTTTATAGCAGTTTGACTTTGTATCTTGGTTGAATATAACTTTAAATTTTTAAATGTATGATGTCACTAATTGAGAGTTAATTGAGTATATAAGTATTTAAGCAACAGAATGTTTTATATCTATGTCTGATGAAGCAACTAAGGTTGCAAAAGCGCTCACCTCTCTTTTATGTATTTTATTTGTTTGTTTAATAAAGACGTTATTGTGTGGTTCCCGGTATAGTGATGTTTTTACAAGTTCCTTTTTTATATACTGGGTTTTACCTGACAGACGTTTTTGCTTGTTATATATTCATTTTGTCTTTATACTGTGGCATCATTCTAGGTGAGGGTAAGATGCTGCTCAAGGTCAGGGTCATACTGGCCTGGGCTACATGATCAGAGAGCTCCTCTATGTCTCTTTTCATGTAGTCGAGGGAGGTACGTCTCAGGTCATTCATGCCAGCATGTACAATGACTGAGTCATATTTGTATTTGCTTTGGAGTGACCTGAGTGCTTGCGTTATGTGGTGGATCCTAGCGCCCGACAGGCAGCTCACTGTGACCTTCTCTTTATTCAGCCTGGTGAGTGGTACGTCAGTGTATCTGACAAGAGAGTCACCTATTACAAGAGTATCAGGTGTATAGAACAAGAAGCTTCCGACTCTCCACGTTAAAAAATCTTACTTTTTATTTATAGAAACAGACAAAAGGTAAGCGCTTTCGCGTATGCTACCATACGCTTCATCAGACAATTTAATGTGAAAAATAGCTACAGATTTATAGGGAGGCTCAGCCAATAGACAATTGTCTTAAGTTAATCAATTAACTACTTATTTAATTAAGAAAACATTTGAGCATTCAGGTATTTAAAGGAAGACTGTTTTTTAAAAACTCCTCATTTAAAAATGTGTTATAAAACAAACATAAACAGACATAAAGAATAAAACAAACTCTACCATAACACCTCAAGAACATTCAAAAATTCAAGAAATTTCATCAGAACAAATGTTGCCTATTCTAAACACATTATAAAACAATATTACAAAGCAACCAGACAAATATTTGATGCAAAAATATTCCAGCATATATCATTGGACAACTTGTGCAGCATTCTCAGCTCACTTAAAATGTAAAGCTGCTCACATTGTTCCTGAATAAAGGTTTTTCTTACCAGTATATACTAAAGCAATTCTATTCATAAAAAATACTTAATGTAAATATATATATGAATAAATGAATAAGTGTATATATGAATATATAAATATATATATATATATAAATATGAATAAATATGAATAAATATGTATAAATGAATATATAAATATATAAATATAGACATATAAAAATATAAATGTAAAATATAAATTACTACTTCTAAAATGTATGTATATTTATAATTGTGAAATAAAATAATAAATTAAAAATTAGAATTATATCAAAGAGACTGCCACTAACTTACTCAAGATAGTCAATGCATGGTATAAACTTTTTGAATAAAAATTAAATGAATTGATGAGATAAATTAATTTATAAGATAAAATAAGAGAAGCAAAGCTCTATAAATTCTCAGGCTGTATAAATAATATATTAGAATCATAGTATAGTGTGTCTTAAAGCAATTGTATACAACTTGAAACTTAAAAACAATTAAATAGGCACGGTAATGAATGTATAAAGAGAAAATATAAATAAATAAATAAACACTAAACAGATAATTAAATGTCACAAAGACTGCTGGATATGATAACTATACTACACTTTATAATGTCATCTTCGGTTATTAAGAAATGACCTGATGGTGATATAATTGTTTAAGCCTGGGGGGCAGTGACCTCTAAGTTTAAGTATCCATTTTAGTTCATTTAACTCGATCTGATTTATATAGTCACCACCTCTATCTGTGGCCTCTACAATTTGCAGCACCCTGAATACAAAGGAATGCGATGGATTAGATATCACATGCTTGGCCAAAGAGTATCAGGTGTGTTATTCAGCCTTAAGGGCTGTGACTGCTTGGCACACTGACTTTGTGTGCTATGTGTTGTACGTGTTTTGTTTTGGGGTAGTGTTTGCTTGGATGTCTGCTTTGAAGGTCTCTGTTGCTTAGGTAGATTTTTATTTAGAGCCTCCGAGTATGTTTTTGTGTTTTTATGTGTTTGGTTCGCTGTTCTGGTGGGACTACGTGATACTGGAATTGTGTTGTGTGAGGTTACCTTCTCCACCTGACTGGTTACACCAGTTTTGAGATGAGAGAGCTCAGCCTCCGGTTTGGCTATATGGTTGCATCTCTCACATATATTTGAACCTGTTTGGAGGAGGAGAGGGTTGTCCGTGTACATGAGACAGTTGTAACATTGCCTCAAAATTCCCAGATTCACCAGCTGGACTGGAGAGGAAACCATTGACTGACCTTTGGACATGCTAGAGTAATATAGGGAACTGAATTAAAACGGACCAATAGGGGACAAGGTAATCATAGAGAGTATAAGAGTAAGTAGTGCTTATGGTTTATTAGTGCTAACTTGTAAAATTACTTATTTGGATAAGTGAGGGGCCTTAGAATGAGAATATGGTGTTTAATTTGAGAGATAGAGCAGTTCTAAGGGAAAAAGTGATGAGCAGACTTTGTGGAGCCAGGAATAGTTTAAACCCAATTAGGCGGTGCTGCCCGATGTTGAGCTATGCGCAAAAACGCGCAAAAGAGGGTGTAAGAGAGGGAGATCAAGGAGTTAGGAAATGACCCAAAATGGCCAATAAAACTACAGTTTCAAGGCAGTAACCTCTCCCACAGGGGCAGGCAGGCTGCTAAATGTTTATCACTGCCACTGATGAACACAGAGACTTACCTTTAGCCCAAGCAAACAATGGCCTCCAAGAAACTTACAAACAGTTCAGAACAGCAAATCTGTAACTGAACTTTTTTAAATCTCAGAAAAGTGGGAAAAAGCAAGATTTTTTTGTTTTTTTGTTTTTTAAGGAAAGCAGAGGTTCACAAGTATCAACAAGTTAGAACAGTGCAGTAAATGACCCCACACTTCAGTGCTAGGCCAGAGACAGATAAAATGCAAGTTTAAAAAAAAAAAGATTTTAAAAATAAGTGCAGGCAGGAAATTCAGTAATCAGCTCTAGGTTGTGTTCTAAATACAGTTACCAACACAGAAATCAAGTTTAACAAGCCAGAAAATGCTCAAAAGTAGGCGGCAATGCAGAAAAACTTAACAAATAATCTGAAGCAAAATACTTAAAATCTCAAAAGTGGCTCCTTTCTTCTCTCAGCATTTTCTCCTCTTGGTGGGTGCTTCACCAACAGCCAACAAGTCCAAAAAGATGCCAAAACCACGAGGCAATTGGGTTTTAAGAGAGGGAGATCAAGGAGTTAGGAATTGACCCAAAATGGCCAATAAAACTACAGTTTCAAGGCAGTAACCACTCCCACAGGGGCAGGCAGGCTGCTCAATGTTTATCACTGCCACTGATGAACACAGAGACTTCCCTTTAGCCCAAACAAACAATGGCCTCCAAGAAACTTACAAACAGTTCAGAACAGCAAATCTGTAACTGAACTTTTTTAAATCTCAGAAAAGTGAAAAAAAAGCAAGATTTTTGGGGGTTTTTTTGTTTTTTTTAAGGAAAGCAGAGGTTCACAAGTATCAACAAGTTAGAACAGTGCAGTAAATGACCCCACACTTGAGTGCTAGGCCAGAGACAGATAAAATGCAAGTTTAAAAAAAAAAAAAAAGATTTTAAAAATAAGTGCAGGCAGGAAATTCAGTAATCAGCTCTAGGTTGTGATCTAAATACAGTTACCAACACAGAAATCAAGTTTAACAAGCCAGAAAATGCTCAAAAGTAGGCGGCAATGCAGAAAAACTTAACAAATAATCTGAAGCAAAATACTTAAAATCTCAAAAGTGGCTCCTTTCTTCTCTCAGCATTTTCTCCTCTTGGTGGGTGCTTCACCAACAGCCAACAAGTCCAAAAAGATGCCAAAACCACAAGGCAATTGGGTTTTAAGAGAGGGAGATCAAGGAGTTAGGAATTGACCTAAAATGGCCAATAAAACTACAGTTTCAAGGCAGTAACCACTCCCACAGGGGCAGGCAGGCTGCTCAATGTTTATCACTGCCACTGATGAACACAGAGACTTCCCTTTAGCCCAAACAAACAATGGCCTCCAAGAAACTTACAAACAGTTCAGAACAGCAAATCTGTAACTGAACGTTTTTAAATCTCAGAAAAGTGAAAAAAAAGCAAGATTTTTTGGGGGGTTTTTTTGTTTTTTTTTAAGGAAATCAGAGGTTCACAAGTATCAACAAGTTAGAACAGTGCAGTAAATGACCCCACACTTGAGTGCTAGGCCAGAGACAGATAAAATGCAAGTTTTAAAAAAAAAAAAAAAGATTTTAAAAATAAGTGCAGGCAGGAAATTCAGTAATCAACTCTAGATTGTGTTCTAAATACAGTTACCAACACAGAAATCAAGTTTAACAAGCCAGAAAATGCTCAAAAGTAGGCGGCAATGCAGAAAAACTTAACAAATAATCTGAAGCAAAATACTTAAAATCTCAAAAGTGGCTCCTTTCTTCCCTCAGCGTTTTCTCCTCTTGGTGGGTGCTTCACCAACAGCCAACAAGTCCAAAAAGATGCCAAAACCATGAGGCAATCGGGTTTTAAGAGAAGGACACCAAGGAGTTAGGAATTGACCCAAAATGGCCAATAAAACTACAGTTTCAAGGCAGTAACCTCTCCCACATGGGCAGGCAGGCTGCTCAATGTTTATCACTGCCCCTGATGAACACAGAGACTTCCTTTTAGCCCAAACAAACAATGGCCTCCAAGAAACGTACAAACAGTTCAGAACAGCAAATCTGTAACTGAACTTTTTTAAATCTCAGAAAAGTGGGAAAAAAGCAAGATTGTTTTGTCCTTTTGTTTTTTTTTTTTAAGGAAAGCAGAGGTTCACAAGTATCAACAAGTTAGAACAGTATGGAATTGAAGCTGTCAGAATGCTTTTAGCAAGCCTAAATGTAAGAAACAATCTTATATGTGACCTTCTGATAATACTTGAATCTAACATCTTTACATATGGGGATGAATACTATTTTCAAAATTGGGGTGTGGCAATGGGCACCCCATATGCAAACAGCTACTCAAATCTTGTATTAGCTCAATGGGAGAAAACAAAATTTCTTAATGAAGTTAACCCTTAGCTAAATAAACTAAGGTTCTATGGACGTTTTGAGGATGACGTGTTTATTTTATGGGATGGGAATGTGCAAGATCAACTTGATATTTGGCAATATTTAGATGGAACAACTGATTTTCTTAGATTCACTGTCAATTATACAGGAGAAGAAATTGACTTTCTAGATGCAAGGCTCACTTACCATGTGAATACAGGCATTAGTACATCTATTTATCATAAAGAGACATGGAAAAATCATTACTTACACAGGAACAGTATGCATCCCAATCACATCTTTAAAAATATCCTGGAGAACCAAACCATCAGAATGTCAAGACTATGTACGAAAGATAGTGACTTGACGCAAGAAACTAGTAAGATACAAAGTTTCTTACATGAAAGCAGATATCTGGAAAAAGAGGCTGTTATGAAGCCTGACAAGCTTAAGAACATTAGGTAAACAAATGGACATTCCTTTTTTTAGACGGAAAGATGCGACAAGGCAAGTGAGCAGATTTAACAGAAATAATTCTGAATCGAAAAGCATTTTAAAATGTAAGCTGACTTATAGCTCAGATTCCAAGCTGATCTGTGACACCATATGCAAATACTGGCCTGTATTAACAGAGGAAGAAAAGATAAGAGAGATAGTAGGAGAAGCACCAATGTTCATTTATAAGAACAAAAAGAATTTAAGGATGGTATTCCGAAAAGACCTGGGATTCAAGCATATAAGAGAGGCACTTATAGATGTGGCAAATGTAAAGCATGCCCATATATAAATAGAAGTAATTGCTTCACACGTACCATTTTGAATCATTCTTTTCATCTCAATGGATATGCCACGTGTCTATCCCGAGATCTAGTTTATCTTGCTAGTTGTCGAAAGTGTACAGCTTTCTACGTAGGTAAAACTAACCAACTGTTTAAGATCAGGATTATGCAACACATATGTGATATTTTGAAAGCAGACATAAACAAAAGCAAACTGATGACCTTCTTTCCTAACTTTGTCTCTTTTCATCAACATTTCTCTATCAAATCATTCATTAGCACTGCCGTTGAGGTGACCTACTCCAGTCAACAACCTGGAAATATCATAGACAATCACCTAAAATTGGATATGCACATCCAACATGTGACCAACAGAACATATCAAAAATTAGATCTGTTGTGCAGTAAAAACCATGCTTAGCTGACCAAACCCAGAAATACACGGTCACTGCTTTTCTCCTACCCTTCTTGTTCTATGCCTTTGCTATCTTTGCTAACCTGCAAAGGATAATATAAACACTTGCAATAAAAATGAAAGAAACATCACAAAAATCAGGTTCACCACACAGATCATA
Organism: Protopterus annectens; assembly: GCF_019279795.1. Classification (NCBI taxonomy): domain Eukaryota; kingdom Metazoa; phylum Chordata; order Ceratodontiformes; family Protopteridae; genus Protopterus; species Protopterus annectens. The sequence continues at coordinate 349,814,705 of NC_056728.1, read as the reverse complement.
AAACCTTACAGCTCTGTGATATGTTTCCATGAACTTATTGTAGTGAATTCTAGTGAACATACTTTTGAACAGTTGCAAATTATTAATTTATCTAACTTGCAGTTGTTTGAAAAAATCATAAATGTGTTATTAAAAGGGGTGAAGTTTGTCCCAACTAGAATACCATGCCTGGCAGATGTAATGTTGGATGTCAAGTGTTCTTGCTGAAAACTTTATTTGAAAGTGCATTTTCAGAATAATGATAGATTAAATGTTTCTAAAGATACATGTAATGATGATGTTTTGCTGGGTATGAGCTTATATGAAACAGATTTGTTTTTTTTTTAATTAATGGAGGAAGGGGAAACTGATTTTAATAATGTTGATTTATGTGACTCTGTTACTGATGTGCAAAATGAAGGTTTCTACACTGGTTATGGTCATTTGTGTGTGCCCATATTTTCCACCAATAGTAAATTTATGCCACCGAAAAATTCCTTAGCTGTAAACAAGTTTGTGAATATGGTTGGTAACAGGACAGAACATGAATTTTGCATGTTTATAAGCAAGGGAAGGAGTATAATCTAACAAAAGATGAATGGACAGATTTATAAAATGTATGTTTGCATTTGGATAAGTATGTTTTTAAAGAAGCTGATAAGGGTGGTAACCTGGTTGTTATGAACAAAGAACAATATAATGGGATGGTAAATGAGTTAACCTGTGAAACTGATAATTATGTTGAACTCACTAACAACCTGGTTAAAAGATTTAATTTGGAATTGCATGAATTATTGGAAAGAGGGGAGAGGTTGGGTTTCCTGGGGGCTAGAGATGTGGAAAAGTTATTTGTTAAGGAACCCAGGGATCTTAAATTCTATGCCATCCCAAAAATTCATAAGAGTTTGTCCAATCCTCCAGGGAGACCTATAATATCAGGAATAGGCTCGTATTTGGAAAATGTGAGGATTTTTTTGGATTTTTAATTCAACAAATATTTGTTAAGGGTTCCTTCCCACATAGAAAATATGGCAAAATTGAGTAACAGCTTGAAAATGGTAGAATGGCAAGATGATTATTTGTGGGCCACAGTCGATGTTAGTGCCTTGTATACTAGCACTGAGACTAAGTGGGGATTGGAAGCAATGGGTAGGGTGATGGGTGAAGGTCCTCAGACCTCTTACTTACTGTCCATTCTGGAATTTTGTCTTACCCATAAATTATTTTAGATGGGATAATAGAATTTTTTTGCAAAAGAGAGCAACAGCGATGGGGGAATCTTATGCCATCATCTATATGGCTGAATTTGAGAAGCATTTCATGTACCCTAATGAGTATTTTTCAAGACATGTGGTATATTATAAGAGATTTATTGATGATTTGATTTTTTTGTGTAGAGGTGGACAGGAAGGGTTCTTGGAGTTTATGAGACAAGTTAATAGTAATCCACATGATTTAAAATTTACATGTCAATCCAACTCTGAGAGCATAACATTCTTGGATGCAGAATTTTATGTAGGTGGTGGACATAGGGTTCAATATAGACCTTAGAGGAAACAGACTTCTGTCAACAATTTTCTTCATGCAAATAGCATGCATCCCCCACACACTTAATTAAATCTTTACCTTATGGAGAGTTTAGGAGAATTTATCAAAATACATCAGCTATAACATTGAAGGACATTTATTTGGATGAGGTTCAGAGTAGATTGGTTGCATATGGTTATTTTGAATCCATATTACTGGAAGCCAAGAATAAAGTTTTGGGACAGAATAGGGGTTTGATCAAAAATATTGTGGGACATATGGGAAGAATGTGAGATATAAAAATAGGTAAGACAATTTATTATTTGTGACAAAATTCTCCCCTTTTTCTTTTATCTTAGAAATGATAGTTACAGAATCTTGGTATGCAGTATGTTATGATACCACAATAGAACATTTTGTTCCTAAACACTTTCTCCTTTGGTAAACATAACAATTTGAAGGAATTGTCGAGTGGGGATGGGATAATTGTTGGAAAAGGGGACAGAGTAGGGACACCTACTTGTGAAAACTGTTCCGTATGTATCAGGGTCAAGAATTTAAATGGTTATAAAATTAATGGAAGAGACTACAGAGCTAGGGAATATTTTGACTGTAATTCTTTAGAGGCTGTTTATATTATTAGAATAATGGAACATTTGGGGGACATTAGGAGCAAACCATTTCTTGTCTGCACATGGGGGATCGGGAAATAGTTTGTTTTTCAAACCATTTCTTGTCTACACATCGAGGATTGGGGAATAGTTTGTTTTTCAAACCATTTCTTGTCTGCACATGGGGGATTGGGGAATAGTTTGTTTTTCAAACCATTTCTTGTCGGAAGATGGGGGATTGGGGAATAGTTTGTTTTTCAGTGTGTTAGCTCGACCACATTTGAGTAGAGGGGGTAGTTTTAAAGAAGAATTAAATAGATTAGAGTGTAGAATGGTTATAAATTATAGGACACTACACCCTAGGGGAATGTATTTGCATGTTAATTTAACTTTATTGCAATATATTCATGTTGAATTTCAAAATAATGCTTTGTTAAGAAATTTATTTAAAAACATACAAGAAAGATTTTTAAAGTATTTATTAGGTATTCTGTATAAATCATACTTTAAGTAACATTGTTGATAATGAGATGATTGTATTTCTGATTGATTAATTACCTAATGGAAGCATGGGGTGTATAAATGGGATCATGATGCAATGTATAATTTATTCCAAGAGGGCAAAAGGCCAAGGTACCAGAATAAAGCTGTAAAATGTTATGATCTGTGTCACAAAGCTGATTTTTGTGGTGTTTCTTTCAGTAACCTGCAAGGCACTCAACTTGTAAAACAGGAGTATTCCTACAATAAAGTAGAAAATGTGCCTCCAATCTACCAAACAGAATCCACATCACATGACACTAAGAAATCTGAATTGGTTGTCTCTCCCAAACCTAAAATTCATCCAGCTCAAAACAGCACACAAACTCCTTTATCTTCCTAGGCCATTCCCCTCCTTTTCTTTCCTACTTAACTGGTATCACTCGACATCACATTACACTCCTCAGGTAGGCACTTGACACTTGTAATTCCTTCAAACAGCTCCCACTTGTCTATATGGAATTTATATGGAAAACCCTGGAATTCTATGTCTGTATCCCTTTGCCAAAACCCTAGCCAAACACTTCAAAGCTGAACTCAAATCCCATTAAACTAAATCTGAAACATATCACTGCTTGGGACCTCCACAGTAATTTCCCCCTTAATATTCTGCAAATAAACAGTCAGTAGCCTACACACTTTCAGCCAGTGCCATCTACTAGTTTATTCCTTCCTTGGATGTTATATCTTGGCAACTCCCACCCTCAGCAGTGCGTTAACTGTCTCCCCCTGCTTTCCTTCATCTTAGACCCACTTTTACATATTCCATAATATTTTAAACATTCTTTCACACCCACCCTAGTTTCCCAGTACAACTCCATCCTTTAATATATAACTCCTAGTCTCATCTTTTCTATCCTTTCCAAAATCTCTTTTAGTCTTACCTTTTCTATGTGCCCCTAACTTTAAACACCATCCTACAAATACCACCCAATGACCTACACATGATAGAGTCCAAACCTTCTACTAAAATAATGAACTTTTTTTTTTGTAAATTATGTATGTATTTAACTACAAACCACTTAGATACTCTGTCTGTCTCTCTGTCAGTCAAATAATTGCAAACTCTCTTTTAACTCGTAATTTCTGTCAATAAATATTTTGCTATTACTGTAAAATATTCCTCTGCAATTGTGCTTTGATAATTTGTATACAAAATCTGCGATGCAACTCTGTTTCTAATATTGTCTGTGGAGCTTTCCTCCCCTAAGGTAATTTTTTTTTTGCCCAGTCAGATTATCCTGGTAAACTGCAGTAAATAAATAACTCAATCAATAAATAAATGGCACAGTGACACAGCAAGTAGCACTGCAATCTCACAACACTTGATTCTGTAGATGGGAACTAGGCTATGATTTCTTCTTTGTGGAATATGCATGTACTCCCTGTCTCTGTGTTTGATTATTATTCCTTCTTTACAGATTCTGCATGTAGTCCCTATCTCTGTATAAGTTTTGTCTGGGTGCTCCAGCTTCTTCCAACTCTTCCAAGACATGCCATGTGTGAAGTGGCATTATTCCAGTTTCCCTGTAGGCAAACAGGCTACTTTAATAATTTTGTTTTTGATTTCAATTAATTTTCTAATACAGTAATATTTTCCTGTGTCAAAAAATGTGTGGTTAAGTTTTGTAACATTGTTGCAGTAACAATGTGCCATTACTATTAATTGTGCATTATGTAGTTCTCTTTAAGTGTACTATTTTCATTAAAAAAACTGAATTCTCATACTTCCCAACTGTCTAGATTTTCACAGAATGTCCAGATTTTTGCCCTTTATTTTTTTGTCTGTGCCTCATAAACATTTGTTGTTTTCTGGCAAAATAATTGAGGGTTGAATTCATTAAATGACTGACCAGAGATTCAGATTGCCTATCCTTTAGAAAATGCATGCTAAAGTAAAACATATTATTGTAGAATTTTTTTTAAGTTTATATGAATAATATTTAAAATCTTTCCCTGGTTTTGGGCCTTTGCCCCCTCATAATTATTTTTGGTTTTGTCCAATTCTTTCTATAATAGGATGTGAAGTAAGTATTGCCCAGAAAATTAGACTGAATACAATACTACTATTTCAACTCACTCCCTGCAATTCAGGGAAAATATCTCTGTCAATTAGCATGATGGAGAGAATCTTTGATTCAAAGACTATGTAAATATGTACAATGGAACACCCCATTAGTAGCTGATTACCAAGCCTCTGACATGAACACTACACTACACTGTCAGACCTAACAATGTTAGTGCTCTCCCTACCAGCCAACTAGTTGCCATAGCATAGACACCATCTCCAAGCACACACACACACACACACACACACACACACACACACACACATAGCTACACTATACTTACCTTTAGTTGGGGTATGAGCTGTGACTACACCATAGGCTCGTGCATTCCCCTTTTCTTCCCAGAGAAAAAATTAACTTGGCAGAGTGTTAGCAGCTCCCCTGGAGTGCCACTTTAGCATGCTTCTTCGCAAGTGAAATCTCTGTTCATGTTGTAGTTACCCCTATGGAAATGCTATATCAGGAGAGTAGTCTCTGAATTAAAAAAGGCTTACCCTAATGAAGAAACCTTCTGACTGAAGGCTTTCACAGCATGGTAAACCTTTCAGAATTCTGCTCAGTGAGTGCTATTGAATTATATTTTCTTTATAGCAAGACTAAAGTGCTATTATTTTAATACATTTATCAGTCAAGTCAAATCTGGCATATTGGAAAAAATGAAAATGTTGCAAGGAAAGCATTAGTACCATTCAAGGATTCAGTTTTATTTCCATTGCATAACTACAGTAAGAATATAATAATAGTATTTTGATTTTTTGCACAATATGTAATTCTGTTTAAATTGTACTTCCTGTAGTTCACTGTGGAAATATGGTTGCAGTAATAATATAAAGCTACTATGTTCAGTCATTGCAGTGTATGTAGTCCAGTGTCAGTATGTTATGGTCATAAAATGCCATAATGGTTTTGCACAAAAATTTGCTTAAACAGCACACTGCTGTTGCAATTCATTAGGTGTTGCTGGATTATGTTTCCTTTACACCTGGACAAGAATGCTGCCATTCTGATTATGTGATCATGTGACCAAGGACGGCACCTTGGAATAGAAACTTAAAAGGTTCATGAAAAGCATTACTTAAGTACAGTGATAGTATCTCACTATGGAAAAAAGATTGTTTTATTAAAGAATTTATTTATAAAGTTATAATATGATTTCATTCTTTGATATAAAACATGCATTTCAATTTTCTTACACAACTGTAGTAAGACTACAGCACCAGCGTTTTGATTCATTGTCCAGTATGCAGTTATATTTAAGTTGTTCTTCTTGTGATGAAAACTATCCTGGGGATCCAGAAATCTGCATCAACACTCTTTACTCTGCATGAACAACAAGCCCCAAGGCTCACAATGAAAACATGCAGTCAGGTTGGTGTGTACAGTGAGCAGCTTTTTACTGGGGCCAAAGTAGGGACCCACAGGAAGTTCATGTCAGAGCAACCTGCAGCCAGAGTAATGCACAAACTATAATGGTAAGATGTCGATGTCGAAAGGCTCCCATGGACAGATGGTAGTATTAAGTGCTAGAATATTGTTGTATCTCAGGGCAACAGCAATGCAGAAAAGTGTCATGTAAAAAGTCAGGCCATGACTTTTTAGGATTGGGAAGGACAACATAAACAACATAAACTATCAGAAGACTGCAAGGGGAGCTGGTGAACAAAGCAGGGGTGCAGACTACAAAGGAGAAGGGGATACAACACCTTCACATGAATAGCTATCTGAAATACTCGAACAAAGACAGTGTAAAACTGAAGACATGATATGTATGATACAGTAAAGTAACATGGCGTACAGATGTACACCAGTTTTGGCATCATCAGTCTGCTGAAATATAGTGAGCAACAAAAACTCATGCCTGAAGGAATTTTAACTCATTATGCTCATTGTGCTACTAATTATTAATCTTTTAATCAGAGCACTAACAAGATGAGCCATTGGAGAAGTCATCTGAAAAGGGTCAGAGTGACACCTATCAGAGGAATGTTGCACAAGAACAGATTGGAATCAGAAATCAAAAGACAGGCCTCAAGGAGATTGAACCCACAATTGTATTCAGTGATAATGTCTTAAATACTGTATTAACAAACTGAGCTATTACAGAAGTCATGAAGATATGGTCAGGAAAACACATACCTGAGGAATGATACACAAGAACACACTGGAGTCAGAAAAGTAAAAGAAAACATATAATCATGAGGGATCATCACATGTTCTTAAAAAGGTTTCTCTTCCAGACTTGGAATGCTTCCACATCCAACATACTGTTGAAAAATCCTTATCATACCATAGTTAACTACATAACCTCCTCAATGTCCCCCTCAGGCCATATCTCTTACCTAACCAGTATGAAATCCCTCCGCATTAAGTCAAACATCATTCTCCTTGGATACATCGACTACACCTCCATTAAATATGAAGCTTTTGCAACCTCAAACATGTATACCTAGAAATTTCTGGATTTTTTCAATACAAACTCTCTGGACTGGTTTACCTTTATAATGCCGATCTCAATAAGGTCAACCCCGCTTCCACAAATACTGAAGTGCGAACGTCCCAGACGACGAAAGCCACATATGCAAACGGCTAAATCTCGCCCCTTTTTGACCCATGGTAGCACTGGTGTGGAGGTGTGGCACAGCCGGGAATGTCAAAAGTCGACATTTATTCGACCTTTTAAAAGTTTTGCAGTTCTGAGTTCTCGGAAATGGTTCGACAATGTGGTTGGTCAGTCATATGTGATAGACAATATAAAGGTAAACCCTCTAGACTAGCTAGTCCGACCCCCAGAAAAGGACAATAAAATCCTGTACTTAATCCGTGTCAATCAGGAACAGCTTTGCTTCCCATCAATTGTCATTTCTTCCCTAATCAAATTGAACCACATATCACTCATACGCACCCTAAGAATGAAGCCAGAAGCATTCTCCAATACCTCAGTCTTCACAGATTCTGTGGAGGCTAATCTGTTAAAATTGAGTGATAACTTGAATAAATTCAAAATCCCCTTTCAAACTGATGATCCCACTGCTTATGAGGAATCATTTTCTGCCAAATTCTATACATAGATAAATAACTGCAAAGATACAACTGTCCTTCTCTGAAGTAAATGCAATGTCATATTTAAAAATAAACCCCTATGGTAGAACCTAAATATAAAGAGGCTCTATACAAAAGAAAAAAATCATTGCATGAAAAACTAAATTTATGTCACAAGATGCTAAAAACATTCTTAATAAACTTAACAGGGAACTCCAGACCCTGATCAAATCAACAAAAGCCAGATATGAAGTAAAAATAGCCACCAAGGATAAGGATAAACCAAAAAATCTTTCTTAACTGCTTTAGAAATCTCAGAAATAATGTACAGCATTAAATAGAGCTAACAGTAAATGATATGCAGATACTAAGATCCAGAAGGCACAGACAAATTACTAGCAGACACATTTTTAACTGAAACTTCACCCACTCTCACCTACTATGTTCATAAATCACATCATCTTATCTACAGACCCCCTCAAATTTCCCAAGAATAAGTCCTCAATACATTTTCTAAGGTCAAAAACATTACTTCCATGTGGCTATATAACATACTGGGCTACTTACTGATTAGCTAGAAATATGACTTGTCAAATCCTGATGGATGAATCGAGGACAGCAACAGTCACCCCCTTGGACAAACGTGGGACATCAACTGACTGGGATAATTATAGACCAATAAGTCTAACCAACCTCATCTGTAAGGTTATAAAAGGATTGGTATGGCTTTAATAAGTAAGGACATAGGCAACCTACAAATTCTTGACTCAAGCCAGTAAGGCTTTGTTAAGGAGAGATCCTACCTGCTTAACCTGGTTTGCATCCTTGATGTTACTGAAGCAATGAAAGAGGGCATATCAGTGCATAGCTAATATCGAGATGTCACAAAGGTGTTCAAACATCATTCCACATGCGAGCATCATAAATAAACTCTCCCAGTTAAATGTAAACCCTTATATAACTCATTGAATAACAAATTGGCTCTTAGAACCAAAAAAATTAGGGATGGCGGTTCAAGTTAGTACAAAAATAACTGCCACTAATGGCATACCCAAAGTGGTCAGTCCTTGAGCATTTTCTTTGGCATTTATGTCTCTCAGGTCAAATGTTAAAGGTTTATAGTGGACTAAGTTTATAAATGTATCATCATAAACTCTCAAGAGGACACCAAGATACTCAGCAGGGCCTTTCCCAAGCAAATAGCTGGTCTTAAAACTGTAGACTCAAACTAAATACCAAGAAATATGGCATAGTATCCTTCAGTGAGCATGAGCAGCCGTGCAACAATCCCATTGGCAGCACACCCCTGAAAGCTGACCTTGTTGCTAGAGATCTGGGAACCTAGGTTGACAACAAACTGTGTTTTATCACCACATGTCCACTGCTGTAAAGAATTCCTTTTTCATTACATAGCTAATATCTAAAGGTATGGTGTCCAACTCCAGGGATGAAAGTATTCACTGTATCCAGTGCCCATTAGGACAATCATTGAATACAATGCCTCTTTCAGTATGTACCTCTCCAAACACTTGACACAACTGGAAAGACCACAATGCTTTCTCACTAAACAATTGAGGACATAAATCATAAAAACTATGCAGACCATCTCAATACATTGTGCCTCTTCTCTGTATCATACAGGCTACTAACAGGTAATGTCTGCCTTGCATGTAGAGTATCAGCAGACCCTAACCTGTCAGACCTACTACATGTTCACACATAGAATAGTAGTATAAATATCTCATCAAGAGATCATTATTTCTTTTGCACCATTAACAGGACATGTTAGAGGGATATATTTGTATCACAAAGGATACCGCTCCCTCGGAAACATCTTCCACTCCACAGAAAAGAAAGCATTTCTCTTACTCTATGCAAATAAAATGTGGATGCCTGGATGGGAAACCATAAATTTACCCCTGGTTTAACACGCATGTGCTTTATGGAAAGCAACAACGAATAAATAACCCAACATATACTTGTTCTACCTGCCTCTGGGTAATCTGTACACAAAATACAAGGAATGAAAAGCTACCATTGGAATGTAAGGCCTTAGCCTCCTAAGATCCTGGCAGATCAATAGCCTACTAAGTATCTATGAAACTAAAAGCCTAACTATGCCAAGGTAGGTGTTCAGCTTTAGCATTTTTTCACTCTTCTGATCCTAGATTTGGTATATATATATATATATATATATATATATATGGGAATATATATATATTAGAGGAATATAAGAAGACTTGTGTGTGTGCTTGTGTGTGTGTGTATAGGTTTTGGAGTCTGGAGATGCCTGCAGGGTATGGATACTGTTGCATTTTAAATATATTTTAGTATGAGACTGTGGAGACTTTTTTTTTAGCTTATGATGAGTTTAAGATTGAGTGCTGTGTTTTGTTTGGTGTATAGCATTTCTGCTGCTTGTAGCACTGAATGTGGTGTGGCAATAGAGTGTGTCTGTGTGCATTTTGACATATGCTGTTCAATGTTTTTGTTGGGGTTTTTTTGTTGTTGATGTGTTTGTGTGTTTATGTGTAATCTGTATATAATCATATAGATATATATATATATATATATATATATATATATATATATATATATATACAATATATATATATATATATATATATATATATATACATTTTATGCATGTGTGTGTGTATGTATATATATATATATATATATATATATATATATATATATATATAGAGAGAGAGAGATGTGTGTGTGCATGTGTACATGCATGTGTGTATGTGTGTGTGCATGTGTGCGTATGTGCGTGTGTGTGTGTGCGTGTGTGTGTGTGCGTGTGTGTGTGTGCGTGTGTGTGTGTGTGTGTGTGTGTGTGTGTGTGTGTGTGTGTGTGTGTGTGTGTGTGTGTGTGTGTGTGTGTGTGTGTGTGTGTGTGTGTGTGTGTGTGTGTGTGGGTGTGTGTGTGTAAAATACATAAAGAGAAAATGGGAAGCTCACACTCACATTTTTCTGACCAAGCATCTCTCTCAGTGGTCTTCCTCCTTTGAAACACTACCTGCTGCTTCCAATTTCATACCTTCAAGCATCAAGCAGTCTGAATAAAACATTTTATGCAAAGTAAAATAATAAAAACAGGTCAATCATGGGGATACGCTTTCATCATAATTTACTTCTTGTTAATTCCATGCCAAACCACAACAAATGTTTATAACAAGCCATCAGTGACTCAGCCAATCAGTGGTCTTAATCAGATTTTTATAAATATGCTGTTATTTAACTCTGCTGCTATAGCTGCATTCAGAACTGCTGGTGTAACTTTATATTTCCACCAGTGATTTAATTTCCCATATCTATTATTAGATACTATACTTTCAAGGGCTTGAAATTTAAAAACATGGTTATTATTCCAACCTATATGTTTGTGCAATGTAGTCATTTCCACTTTCCTTCATTTTCTGACAGGGACTGGTTTATCCTTTCCTTCAGTGTCCCAACTGTTTTACCCATATAAATTCGGGTACAATTTCCACATACAGCACATTGTATGACGTGCAGAATTACTGCTATAATAATCATTGTTCTTACCCTTTCAAATGATATATCAAAATGTCTGCCCTGTTAATGTTTTTATTCTTATAACAGTGAACAGTATTACATTTTTTTGTCATGTTCAGTGTTCATTTTATGTGGGTTTAAGATGAATGCAGAGGGATAACAGTAAAAAAAATGTATATCCAATTGCAAATCAATAGTAAAAGCATAATGTATTAATGCAAATCATGGCTGCTTCTTGTGTGAGTGCGTGTGTGTGCGTGTGTGTGTGTGCGTGTGTGCGTGAGTGTGTGTGTTTATGACCATTCTAAAAACACCATTAAAAAATATCACAACTTTGCCAGCATCGACAAGTTCTAAGTACCCATTTACATGTTTGCAGTGAGAAAAGCAGGACTCACTGTTTTCTCCTTTACTGCATTAAAATGACTATATATATAGATGACATAAAAAAGTAAAGCAGATACATTTATACTGTAACTTCAATGTAGTAAATGGAGCACTATACACTCTAAAATAGGAGGAAAAAAGCGAACCTGTAAAGCTCTTGTATAGCACAAGACCCATTAATAACAGCAACCTACACCCCCAATTGCATTTTATGGTGCTGTTATGATTGAGTCTCACCCAAGGGACATTCCTACACTCTGAACTGCCCCTGAATAGCCTGTCTCATCTATCCATGGAAGTTTACAGACATCAGACTGTAAGTAACTTATTTAAATTAAAGCAGTATTTAAAAACTGCACCTGACTTTTTCCCGTAATTGTATTTACATGCTATCAATGTGACAGTACTCTGTAAATGCTTTTCTGGCTTTCAAAGTTGGTAAAACAGTTTGGCTTTTTTTTATAACTGGTTGCACATGGAGTAGATAAAACTCTGTGCACTATAAAGTAATGATTGGGTCTCTCCAAGCATAGCCAGTTATTATGTGTTCTCAAAATAGATGGCAAGATTTACCTGTTGAGCTTCACTCTTGAAGTGAATTTCTTGGCATCTGTGTCTCAAAACACATAACAACCCTAATAACATGGTTACGATCAGAGACCAGATCCCAACTCTCTGTGTTATTCAGCTCAAACTTTTACAACTGTGTTACATGGTATATGTTTTATGTGTAGGCAGTTTGAAAGGAAAGAAGAAAAAAAGGTTTTCCATTTTTCACTAACAATAATAACTATATAAAGCATTCAGCTTCCAAATTTATATAAAATTGCCCATGTTTCATGGTTATAATTATTCATATTTATCCTTATTAAACAAAACATAATATAATTTCACAAAAAATATATTTTTGAATGTCATAAAAACTAATGCAAATAACTTTAAAGCAGACTATAATTAGCAAGGTACAGCAAGATGTCTGTAGTAGGATGCTTTATAGTTCAACTGTTAATTGACTAAACTCTAATTAATCCCAATCCTCAGGTGCTTCTTTCATCAAAGGAGGTATGCACTTTTATTTCATTTGGTGACATTAAATGCTTTGTAATGTTTGAAATGAGATCATAACAACCGTGCAGTAGAAATAAATCTGCTCCTCTTTCTCTGTGGTTGCCTGATTTCAAAGTTAATATATTTAAACAACAGAAAGTGAAGGGGTACAGCCCCAAGTATGGAAGTCTAGGGGTTTGTTTCCTACAAAAATGTTTACGTGCTCTTTTTTGTGTTTTAGGTGTACCGGTTCCAAAGTATACACCTGTGGAGCATTTTCAGTGCTGGTGGTCATTCAATGAATAGGATTCCGCCATGTTAGAAAGCTTAATGAATGATACACAGAGTCAAGAAGTGGTCTAAATTCCAGGATGCCTATACTTCAAAGTAAATTCTATGGAACTTATATGTAACATGACACGCTAATAACTGTAGCTAGCTTATATCTAACATCCCTCTTTTTTTAACCTATATTTTTACCTATATGGACCATGCATTGTATTATGAAGAACTACCAAAGTTTATCTTAACATTATATTAAACATCTTGGGCTATTTACATCAATTGCAAAAAAAATGTTCAATATATTGCAGAATACATTGTCAGTAATGAAAACTTTTCAATCCTTAGAATTTTTTTAACTCTGGAAAAGTTTATATATATATATATATATATATATATATATCATTTTGTTTTTTTCCTTGATCAAGCATATCTGAAATACTTAACAGGAATGTTTACATGGGACTTTTGGTCTGGCTTTTGAGACAGTTCTCAATGTGCATCAGCTTCAGTTAAGATAAAACATAACAAGTCTATGTTCTTTGTATTGATGACTACTGCAGTAGCCTGAGCTATATGGGTTATATGCTGTGAAGGATATAACAATCGACCAGCTTCCAAAGCTTCAGAGCACTGTCCACACAGTTAGACTCTCTCCTAGCTCTGAGATAAGTGATCCTCTAAGGGCTTTAGAGGATCAGATTTTGGCTAATGCTTTACAATATGGACCATGCATTGTATTATGAAGAACTACCAAAGTTTATCTTAACATTATATTAAACATCTTGGGCTATTTACATCAATTGCAAAAAAAATGTTCAATATATTGCAGAATACATTGTCAGTAATGAAAACTTTTCAATCCTTAGAATTTTTTTAACTCTGGAAAAGTTCATATATATATATATATATATATATATATATATATATATATATATATCATTTTGTTTTTTTCCTTGATCAAGCATATCTGAAATACTTAACAGGAATGTTTACATGGGACTTTTGGTCTGGCTTTTGAGACAGTTCTCAATGTGCATCAGCTTCAGTTAAGATAAAACATAACAAGTCTATGTTCTTTGTATTGATGACTACTGCAGTAGCCTGAGCTATATGGGTTATATGCTGTGAAGGATATAACAATCGACCAGCTTCCAAAGCTTCAGAGCACTGTCCACACAGTTAGACTCTCTCCTAGCTCTGAGATAAGTGATCCTCTAAGGGCTTTAGAGGATCAGATTTTGGCTAATGCTTTACAATTGTTGGACTGATTCAAGGAAAAGCATCCCAAATTATTTTTTACTTGTTTTAAGAAACATTTTGTCTGTCGTGTGACTTTCATGTAATTTTAAATGGGATGGCACTGTTTCACCTTTGTGGAAAAAGTTGTTAAAAGGTGTTTAAAACTACTTTTTCTGTGTAGTAACTGAGATTATTTTACTTTATAAGGGAAGTGAAAGTGTTTAAATGCATTTTACTGTGATTTTTTGGGGGGAAAAAAGTTATTTTTTTGCTAACTTCTTGATATACTGAATATTGCTGCTAAGCTTCCCTGAGAATCAATCACCTTTTTTGGCTTAACCATTGAACAAACTACTGGTCTCTCTTGTTCAGACCTTTTTCCAGCCATAAAAAGAAAAAAAAATTCTTAACAGCCATTGCACCACAGCAGGGTAACAATTTGGCTCAGCTGCAGGTGAGTGACTGCTATGGCCAAAGCTGGTTTCTCAAACCACTCATCTTTTTCTTCAGATCCATCTTGTGCTGTCCATGCAGCCACCATGGTCTGTGGGTTAACCATGTCCTCTGTAGCACTTGGGGTCACCTCTGTGAGCAAAGAACTGCCACTTATGTTGGTGTTGGGAGAAGAGACAGAGAATGTGCTCCCTGTTTAGCCAGAATGTTGTGTCCATCTCAGGGGAAGTTGTTGCTGGGAATACTGGGTCTGTTGTCCCTAATTTACTTATCAAAAAAAGACAGAAAACTAAACATGTATCTTCTTTTGTGTTAACTACACTGGACTGAAGTAATTTATTGGACTTGGCTTAGGGTTTTGTACAGGCTCTTGACCCTTCTAGTAAGATGGATACTGGTGGTTGCTGATAAAAGAAAAAGGGATTCTTCTTTCCCTGAAGATGTTCAAGACTAGGAATCTGTTGGTCATGTTAATAGACAGATGAAGTGTTTGTTTGTTTGTTCCTTAGGTTTCTGATTCAGATTCTGAGGAAAGTGTGGTATCTCATTCTCCCTCCGAAATATTCTCAATTTCTGAGACTATTTTCAAGATGGATCATTGTTTTCAGTGGGAGAATTCTGAGGTTTTCAGTCTCAGAAAATATTATAATTTGTTACAACCTGAAATTCCAGAACCTTCAACCATCCCCCACCCAGTGCTGTCAGTATGGGAGGATGTTTTTGAAGGTTCTATATTATAACATCAAAATCTACAAAGATCGAATGTTATAATATAGACCCTAAACATCGAAATCCGCAAACATCGAACAGTCAGAATAGCGATTTTTTCCCAGGGAAAAAAATCGCTATTCCGAGAAACATACACACAACCCAAACACACACAAAAAACAGCAATCTACACACATACACTTAAAATCCTACACCTAAACCTAAGCTAAACTTTACATACACTACTAGCTATCCACTTACCTTAATCCGACCCTAACCCTAAGGTCCATCACTATCGCACACCTAACCCTAACTCACCTAACCCCTAACCTAACCTACACACACTTACCGCACGATCCCTAATCCTAACTCACATAACCTGCCCCCTAACCCTAACCTACACACAACCCGACCCGTAACGCTCCAACATATCGAAAGCTGAAAACAGCGAAGTCATAGCAATGGCCCATCAATTTTTTTCCCTGGGAAAGAATTCAGTGTCCTGCACCTTCACTGTTTTCAGCGTTCGATATTATAACATTCAAACTTTATAAAAGTCGATGTTATAATATAGACCCATTTTTGAAATAGCCTGTGGTATCCCTGACAGCAAACCTGCTCCCTTCTAAGAAAGTAGACATAATGTACAAAGCTTTCAGATTTTTATACACTATACCCAGACCTGTCCCACCAGCTATAGCTTTAGCAAAATCAGCTCTTGCCATGCATTTTGTTTTGTCTGTTTATTTATTTATCTTTGTTAACCGGGAAAGTATGAATGGGATAGATACCCTTTTTCAGTGGGGGGCCCAGGGAGAAAAGCTTTGATATTCACATATGTAGACAATGTGGAGTATATTTTCATTTTCCACATTTCATATAATATTTTCATATTTTTCCATGGTACCCATTTGAAATGTCGGGACCTGCTAGACTGAGTCCCGAAACGCAGAGACTGAATGGCCGAAAGATCGGACTTGTATATGCCAAGCCTGAGAAGCCATTTCTTGGAATATTCCCTTTTCTCTGTGGTATGACGGTCTCAGAGTTGGTATATATATGTTCATGGGGGTGGCTTGCCCACAATGCAAAAAGAAGTTTTAAGGAAAAGAATGATTTTTGAGATTCGCTCTTCTCCAGTTTTTTTTTTTTATCTTTTTTTTTTTTTTTTTTGGCTTGTCAGCATTCGGCATTTTGAGTGCAGACATTTTTGCATACATAATTAGCTGTAACAGATGATTATTGCTAGCCTTACACCATACAGTTTATGACTTTATGAAGAAGAGAAAATAAGAGCTAGCTAATGCATTTGCATACATTTGTAGCAGACAGAAATACAGAGAAAAACAAGGGAAAAACAAAGATTGACTTTTGGGTAAAAATTAGTAATTAGTGGTACAATGAGACAGAACAAGGATTAACTAAGAGTAGGTAGTAACGAAATATAATCAGTTATAGTAGATAGAAGGGAAAGTGTAATAATCACCACATGGGAATTTAGTACGGTGCAGCTATCATTTTGTCAGAGGTACTGCAGCTTGTATTTCCTTCTGGATTCAAAGAGCAGAGCCAAGTGCCTTACAAATGCTGTTTAAGCAGATTGAGTACCACAGTTCTGAGACATGGTGAGAATAGAATGTTTCCAGCAGAGCTTTTTGAGTTGCATACAAATAGGAGAGATTTGTTATTGGAGCATAGTGTCCTGTTGTTGCTGTACGGTAGTAATATGTTTTTAAGAGAGGGGCGGCTATCTGGCTTGTAGTTTGTGGCAATCGTGAGTTGAGAGCAGGTTAGCTGATTTGGGAGTTCTAACCAGCTTAGGTCTTTTAGGGATGTCTAGTGGTGGGTTTTATGAGATGAATATGCAAAAACTCCTTTTATTTCATTATAGCATGCATCAAGTTTGGACTTGAGTGTATTGTTGTGATTTATTTATGGTTGCCAGGGTTGTGCACTGATCTCAAGAAAAATAGAATTATGCTTCGCAAAACTTTATGGATAAGATGCAGCCATAATGACTGAGATGGCTTATGCTACAGGGATAGCAGTATATCATTATATAGAGAGGCATGAGGACATTAGAAGAGGCAAATAAAAATAGTTGCGGGAAAAGATACCATGCGGAGAAGACATAGACAAGATGAGCAAGGCATGCAGAGGGAAGATGAACAGAAAGTAGAACTGTGTGAGAGATACTAAGGAAAGTGGGAAGTAGGGTGAATGAGAAGCAGTAAGCAACAGGATGGCAAGATAAGGAAGGATGAAAGGGCTGTAAGAGAGAGATGTAGGGTTCATGTAACATAACATGAGTGAGAGCAAATGCACTTTGCTTGGGTGAAGAGGTTTCCTTGAGCTGCTGTCTGAAGTCCAAGTACTTTTGAATGCCTCAGATTAAGAAAGGAATGGAGTCCCACGGTTTAGGTGTTAGGATGGCAAATGCATGGTTAGTGCACTAAAGTTTAGGTTTTGGAGTTAGTGAAGAGGGTTGGGATTGAGACATATCCCTTAGATTTAAGTGTTGTTTTTATGGTGAAAAGTTTGAGTGATAGAGGATGATGCCCCAAGAGAAAGGCCTTTGTGAATCAGTGATCCTAGCTGCACGTTGGTCTCAAATGTACTGGGAGCAATTTAGCTTTGTTAGGCAGTGATGTTCATTACAGGGGGGATTAGTAATGAACCAGCAGAATGTACTGGAGATGGTTTGTAAGGTGGTGGCATTTTCCGATGGTTTGTAAGGTGGTGGCATTTTCCTTTGAGGTTACGGCTATAATGGGTAGTCCATATCCCAGTTAAGGTATTAGTATTCCTTTGCCTACTGGCAGTTTTGGCTAGCTTGGGCATAAAAGGTGATAGATTTTTCACCCAGAACAATAGTGTGATGATCTTTTTGTGTCTGTTTTTAATGTCTAGTTGAAAGGTAAGGGATTGGTCTAGCTAAATGTAAATGAATTTAAAGGATCTGGTAGTTTCTATGGCAGTATTGTTAACATCTTTAATATTATGGAAGATGGGCTATTTGGTTAAATTTTGGTTGGTCCCAAATAGCATTGCTTTGGTTTTTGAGGGACTGAGTATACGTTCCTGGCCTATTATCCACTGGTTGATGGTTTGTAGGTCATCTTGGAACTGAGTTTACATAATAGAGTGAGATTTGCTTGACATGTAGATGACCGTTTCATCTGCATAAAGAATTAGAGGTATCTGAGGATGACCAGATAGAAGTTTTTTGATAAATAAAGAAAATAGCAGATGGGCTAAAGTGGAACGCTGGAGGACTCTTCAGTTGTTTCAGAGGTGGTGGTACCTTTTTTAACCTGAAAGATGTATTACAAACGAAGTCTGTAAACCAAAGTTTTGCATCTTCATAGCAGTCAGTCAGCACAGATATCTCTGACTTTACTTGAAAACTACTGTAAATGGGTGTAAATGTGCAGGGGCTTTGAGACAAGAAAGATGAACAAAAATACATAAACATGAAAGGAATGTTAGCTCTTATACATGCTGTCAACTCTCTGAATCATCTGGGACCATTTCAACTGTTTACAGACAATACCACAGTCATGTGGTCATAAACAAAAAATGGGGTAGACTTGCTGTGTTAGCAAGGGATACAGCTTTACAGCACAGTCTCAATCTGGAGGTATCTTACATTCCAGCAGACCAAAATTTTGCGGCAGAATTCAGATCTTCACAAATAGAAACTGAATCAGGGGGTCTTCCATGATTTGTTCCATCATGGGGAATTCCTTGGGTAGACCTTTTTGCTTCCTCTCTAAACAGTCAACTGGCAACATTCTGTTCCAGGTATCTGTGCATGAAGGCTTGGGAGACAGATGCCTTTACGTGGGACAAGAATGCCTCTGTATGCTTTTCCACTCTTTCCACTGATTTCCAGGGTACACCTGAAAATTCAGAAGGGCTTCCCAAAGATCATTGTGGTGACTCCCTTCTGGCCCAGGCAACAGTTGTTCTCCCTTCTTTTGAAATTGGCTAGGAGTGATTATCACAACTTCCCACTGACTGGATTTACTCACACAAGATCACAAGTGTTTCATATATCCTGACCCCAAACAGCTTCAGCTGACTGTCTAGATGACAAGGAATTAATACCTTTCAGACATCTATTTTGGGGACATGTGTCAGGTATTAATGAAGGCAAAAAAGCCTGCTACAACAAAAATATGTATTAGCAAATAGGAAAGGTTTTCTAGTTGGTGCCAACAACAGAACCAGCACCTTTCCATAGCTAGTGTTTCTCTGGCGTTACTGTATTTGTGTGAGTTACTATGTTATATCTTGTCTTATTCCACTACCAAGGTTCATTTGTCAGCCACTTCATCATGATTGCCCATGGATCACCCTCTTTGGATGCAATGGTATGTCAAAATGTTTTGAAAGGGACACTACATAAGAAGCATCCCCAAAAACAGGTGGCTCCTCCTTGAATTCTTAATTTTGTGTTAGAGAAGTTAACATTTAATCCATTTGAACCAGATTATCTGATTGACTTGAGGTTCTTAACATAGAAAACAGTTTTGCTGATAGTTTTGACCTCTGCAAGAAGGGTATCTGAGTTGCAAGATCTTATGGTGGGTCATACTTGTCTCTTCTTCCACAGAGACAGGGCTTCTTAAGGAATGAATCCTTCTTTTATACCTCAGTAGGTATCCAAGCTTACTTTCTAACAGTCTAGACCTTTCCATGTTTTTCTTTCCAGAACCCAAAAATGAGACAGAAAGGATACTTAATACACTGGATGTCCACAAACAACTCAGGTACTATCTTGACAAAACTAAACCTTTCAGATCTTTGGATCAGTTATTCATTTCTTGTCATGGTAAGAAAAAGGGGCAACCTGTGTCAAAGCAGACTATGTCCAAAGGATTGTTCCAAGATATTACCTTTTGTTATTTCCACTACAATAAAACTATTCTGTGAAGAGTCAAGGCTCACTCTGCCAGGGCTTTTTTTGGAAAGGGTTGGACATAGAAGTGGCAGTTTGGCCCTCTATGCACACTTTTATAAAGCATTATAAACTAGATTTCTTCTCTAGGTCTAGATCAGTCTTTGCTAGGACCATTCTCCAGAGGCTCCAGGACCCTTCCCCTTCCACCTCCCAGTTATTTTAAACTGTGGTAATCTACCCATAGAGCTAAGGCTACTGCAGCAGTGACCGATATGAAAAACATAGTACAGTTGTGTTAGTAAATTTACCATAACAGTGAATGTTCATTTGACCACTGCAGCAGTAGCTGCTCTCTCCCTCCACCCCCTTGTTTTTTTGGGTGTTTTTTTACTCCAGGATGTGGATGTGGATGTTTTTTTTTTCTTTTCCTAGCAATGTCCTCTCAGAGCTTATCCTCCCTTTCTCAGCTGGCATGAAAGTTCTGAAGGGCATGGCACCAAAACATGTCCTTTTAGTCAGCTCAGCTTTAGTTGATTAATGGTTTGGTCACATGGAAGGTGTCCTGAAGCTTTAGAAGCTGTGTGGCTGTTATACCTAATACAGGATGTGACCCATATAGCTACAGCAACTGCAACAGTGATCACTTGAACATCGACTGTTACAGTAAGATTACTTACACAACTGTACTGTCGCTGTGATTCTTTCAGTAGCTATCACCAATCAGTTGGAACTAACTACAGAAAGATCTGAGAAATTTCACCATATATGAATAATTGAAAATGAGCAAGAACTTCCTAGAATAGACCTACAAGAACATGTGTCTTACTAAAGCAAGCTGAACATTTTCCAAAGAACCTCATGCAATCTCTTTTACTGAATAAATAAACACTAAAAAATCAAGCATTGTAGTCAGTTTCTTATAATTTTTACAAATATGTGCATAGCTTTATAACATGTATTGTTTTATGTGAACTGTTACAGGTTACATCTACTGCAGTTTATTTATTATATTCTATTCTATTTTATTTCATGCGTTTTACTTTATGCTGCATTGCTGTTAAATCACCTATCTTTTGCACATAGTTATGCCTTTGGCTCATGTTGCAACTGAAAAATGTCCCTGGACCAGGTCAACCAGAGAGAAAGTGATAGATAAGTAAATAGATAATTATCCATGACTATAACAGTTTTCACAGTCTCTCTTTTCTTATTAACACACTAGAAATAATTCTGTTTGCTCATCTTTATGGAACTACAGCTTCATCATATCTGTCATATACAGATGCTATAATTTATTTCATATGGTTTACAGTCTTCCTCATGAACCACACATGCTTTATCAACTATTTATCAACTATTACAGCTTTAGACTGTGGACTTACCCATGAATTGACTCATGTATGTCTGGTGGGTTTCTATGATTTTTATCATGGTTTCATGTCTGTCTCTGTTGATTTCTTTCCAGAATTTCTTTTACTTTTCTGTTTCTTATGTAGCAGAAATGTAAATGAAGTAGGTAATCAGCTTTTTAACCTGCCAGCCATCAAAGGTTGAACTGTTGAGAGATTCACTCCCTCCAGTGGTGTATTCCTGTGTTCTAGATTTGCAAAAGGACAATCCTTATAACTTTTGCAACAGCTCTCATAAGATTCTTCACTGTGTGGATAGCTCTCTTCACATGCCCAACTAACTATAGCTAAGATAGTATGGACTGGGTGTTGTTTGTAAAGTTCCATCAATTTTTCCATTGGACTGAAGATAGTGTTTAAATTATATGTTTAAATTGTCATTCATGCCACTTATTATGGATTCCTGACTTTTGTATTGCAAATCATCACCAACTATCAAAATATGAGGTATTCACAGTTTTAAGAATATGAGCTTTAATGTACTCGCAGCTGTCCCTGTGTCTGTCTGTTAGTCTAATTATTTCCAGTAACTTTGAATAGTGATCCACACATGCAAGACACATGAGGCTGGATTCATGAACAGCTACAGGAAGAGCTGCTAATCACAAAACAAAGATAAACAGCAGAGTATGCTAATAAAAGCATAACTAGCTGAATTAAATGCTAATTAACCATTCCAAGATGGCGGAGCCACTCAGGAAGCTATAAAGTAACTGTGTACACTTGGTGTAACTCTTTGCCATGAACTCCAAAACCAGAATTCAGGCACCATCACATTTAGAAAAAAAAGCAATGTTTGGGGCTGCTGCTGCTCTCTTGCATGTGTATGTAGAACAGGCTCAGATCTATGCTGGTGATGCTGCTGATAGACCTTATCCAAGGAGAAGAAACATGTTCAGACCCCATTTAACATATCATGGGCTGCATAATATCAAAATATTAGAGTAATACAGGGTGGCTAGGGAAACATTAAAGTAACTCTGCAACATGTGCTACCCCCACCTCAGACCCAGGAGAAATTGTGGAGAACCTATACCAGTGAAAACTAAGTTATGTGTAGCATTAAGTATATTAGCTATGTGTACATTCCAGAGACCCACAGGGGATATACTAGGGATGTCACAAACCTCAGCCTCCTGAATATTGCACCAATGTCTTAATGCTATGCTACAACATGCAAGGAAGCACAGCTATTTTACCTAAACCGCAGAGGAGACAGCAAGAACAGTGCAGAAATATGCTGTAGTACACTTCCCTGCGTTTGGGGGCCATAGACTGCATATACATTGAAATAAAAGCCCCACTTGGTGAACGGGGTAGGACATACGTCACGGAAAGAAGTTCCACTCAGTCAACTGCTGGGTTGTCTGTAATATCTGAGGGATCATCCTCAATGTGTGTGCTATCAAATCCAGGCAGTTACCATGACTCACACATGTGGCACACCTCTAAACTTACTAGGGGTGATGTTCCACAAGGCCATCTACTGGGTGATTCAGGCTATGCAAGGAAACCATGGCTCATGACACCCATCAGAAATGCACACTTCTCACTGAAAAAGGATACAATGGTGACCATGCTCAAACTAGAAACATCATAGACCGTATGTTTGGCATGTTGCAATCATGGTTCCGGTAAGACCTAGGCACCTGCTCAAAAATACTTGCAGTCTGTGCCACATTTCACAGTATCATCTTGAGAAAATAGCTGCAACAGGGGCAGCAAGGGCCAAGACCACACATTCCTGGACCACAGGCAGGGCTAGCACCTCCAGCATATACAGAAGAGGATTCTAAGGCAGAACCTTTAGCTGCAGAGGGAGGGTGCAGATGTAGGCTTGCACAATATGTCCTCACCCTGGGTAAAAGGTAAAAGGTAAAAGATAGTGCACACAATCACTACCTAAGATGCAAAGGATAGCACACACACTCACCACCTAAAGAATACACATAGCAACCTAAGCAAATACAAACAGTAAAACTGATGCCAGCCATCATCTGCAAATTTTACTTCCCCATGTAATCGCTGTGTACTGATAGCATCAGACAGAGACAGCCCCAAAGGACACGAGTCATACCTGCAATAATGTCAAGATAAGTGTGAAACCTGTAGTATATGTGTAAAAAGATAAAACTGACTCATATATCTGCATACTGTTAGTCATAAATGTACTCAAGCAGAACCTGTGTGAAGTGTCCAGCAGTTGTATTTTTGGCTTTTATGACTGATACATGCAATATACAGCTATGTATTTTACACAATAACCTGCATCATAGGTTCATAGGTTCATAGGTAGGTACTAGGCTATCGGCCCTAGGACCTGTACAAGCCTAGCCATAAAGATTCCCTGGCTATCGTCACCCAAAAATTATTTTCCTGTGCCCCTGTCGAGCAGAGCCACAGAAGTGATTCCCGGGGTGAATTTGCTATTTCTCATCCAATCATCAAGATTTTTCTTAAAGAGGGCTAATGCAGTGCTCTTCTTGACATGAATGAGCAGTCTGTTCCAAAATATGGGAAGTCTCTGGGACAGGAACCTATCCCTCTAGCATGTATTGTTTATTGTGGTGACAAGAGTTAGGTCCCTGGAACATGTGGCTCGGTAGCATGTCCAACAGCTCTGGGTTTGACATGGCTTTGTATGTTAGGCAGAGATCACCTCTGAGTAGGTGATATGCGACAGAGTAGAGCTGGAGATTTTTGAGACGGTCTGCATAGGGCATCTGTTTGAAGCCGGTGATCCTCTTCATGAGGTATTTCTGTGGCCCTTCCAGTTGTTGTAAATGTCTTGTGAGGTACATACCAAATGGGGCATTGTACTCTATAATGGGTCTAATGAGGTATGAATGAGAGGAACAATGATCTCCTTTCTTCTAGATGAGAAACGTTTTGTGATGAGGTGTGCCACATAGAAGGATTTCCTGACTACTATGGCGATGTGGTTATCAAAAGAGAGACTACTGTCCACCTGTGTTCCTAGGTCTCTTATCACACTTTTAGTGTTGAGTGGACTACCACCTCTGTGGTAGTTCATGGGCACAGGGTTTTTCCCAAAGGGCATGACTATGCATTTTTTGGCATTGAGCTTGACGCCATGGCTTTGACACCAGGTATCTGACTCAGTTAGGCTGTTTTGTAGAATGTCCACATCATTTTGGGATTCAATAATGGCTCGCAGTTTGCAGTCATCTGCGAACTTTGCTAGCCATAAACCCTCTATGTTGGCCTGAACTTCAGAGAAATAGATGCCAAACAGGAATAGACCCAGGACTGAACCCTGTGGTACATCACTTGTCACTGGTTTGGAGTCGGAATTGGAGTCAGTTACTTTCATGGTGTGGGTTCTGTCAGTGAGCCAATTGGCAACCCATCGCGTGACATAGGGATTCATGCCCAGCTTAGTGAGTTTATCTATGATTCCAGAGTGGGGGATGGTATTGAATGCCTTGACGAGATCTAGATAGGCTGTGTGAACCACTTTACCCTTGTCCATGGTTCTGGTGACTGCTTCAAAAAAGTCACTCAGGTTTAGGAGACATGATCTGCCTTTCACAAACCCAAACTGGGTGGTATCCAGAGTTTGAAGGTTACCTATGTCTTTGTTTATAAGTTCCATGATGATACATTCCATGGCTTTGCAGATCAGGCTTGTAAGGCTAATGGTGTGGTAGTTCCAGGGGTTCATCGTAGATCTCCCCTTGTGGAGTAGGATAACTGTAGCTGTGCACCATTCAGTAGGTACAAAGCCTGAACTGAAGCTATGATTGAACACGGTACTTAGGTGGGGTGCCAGTTCATTTTGTAGTTTGTGCAGAACACAGCCTGGGATGTTGTCTGGTCCCATGGATGCTGTATTCTTGGCTTTGGAGTGTGCAGTTTTTACCTGTGTGGCTGTGATTACCGGGACTTGGTATTCTTCCGGTATTAAGATGGGGCCTTTAGGGGGTGAGATGGGGGTGAAGTTAGCACTGAATCTATCTGCCAGGATGTTGGCAATATAAGTTGGTTCTATATATTTAGTGCCATTGTGCTGTAACTCAGAGCAGATCTGAGTGTTGCCATTGAGTTTCTTGACATAACTATAGAATGCCTCATGGTTATCTTTAGAATCAGTGGCAATTTTGTTTTCGTAACTAGCTCTGGAGGATCTTATGAGGGATCTCAGCTTTTTACTGAGGCTGACAAGGGAGCTTTTTCAGTCTTGGGATTTTACTCTTTTTTGCAACAGTTTGTTCCTTTTTTTGTAGAGTTTGTTTATGGTAGGAGACCACCAGATTGGCTTCCTTTTTTTGGAGGAGAGCATCTTGGTTCTATTTAGGATGGCACGGTCCATGCACTCATGTATGTGTTCATACAGTGCATTGGTGTAAGATTCAGCAGTCGTACTTATACTTTCTGTCTGCATGGGTGTCTTCTCTCTTAAGAAGCATGAAGTTGGCTTTGGAGAAGTTTTTTACATTGGTTACCTTAATGGGGGGTGGGGGCAGGATGTGGATGTCTAGGGTGATCAGCTTATGGTCGGATCTGACCAACTAGGAGCTAACCTCTAGTGTGGAGCATCAGTCGCTCATGTTAGTAATGACCAGGTCTAGGATATTGGTGCCCCTGATGGGGGGTATGGATAAGTTGATCCAAGGCAATGGAATTTATGAATTCCGAGAATCGTTGATCAAATGTGTTGGTACTTGAGTAGTTTTCCCAGTTAATGGCAGGGTAGTTTAAGTCGCCCAGTATTAGGCTATTTGGTTGTACCTTAATACTTTCCAGTATGTTAAAAAAAGTGGAGTGGGAATCATGGGGCATGGTGGGGGATCTGTAGCAAGCTATAATTTGGATTGCAGTCTTGCCTAGTGTTAGTTGCACCTGGAGAATTTTGGATGCATTATGTTGGGCAACTAGCCTGGATGTGTGGATATCCTTGGTGAATATGGACACACCTCTGCCTTTAGTGTTTTGGTACAGGTTAGGTGGCAGAAACATATGGTATGAATTGAAGCATGGTATTGCAGGGGTGTTCTCTGGAGCCTTGAACCAGGTCTCTGTCACTGCACAGATGCTAATGTTCTCCATTTTGAGGAGTTCCTCGAGTGAGTGCATTTTGAGGTTTAAACTTCTTGCATTGAGTAGCATTACCCTCAGATTTTGCTTGCTTGTACCTGTTACGGTGGTAATTTTGTCATTTGAACCCTGTCTAAAAAGCCGATCACTTAACCATTCTATATAAACAGAGGCAAATTATATCAACAGTTTCATCAGTGGAGCAATAAGCAGGACTGCAATATCACTGATTTGAATGCATGACTTACAATACTAACTGAAATAACCAGTCAGAAATGAGCATGTAGAAGAACATCCCAAACATTCTTCTGTAATACATATACATAAAATCAGTAGTGTGAGAAAAATGTATTTCTATATACATATCTTTGATTTCTGTGCACATTGTCCTCAGTACACTTTCCCTAACTGGTATCCCTTTTATTTCACTTGCCCTTGCCATTTACTCCCGCCCCCCCTACTTATTCTCCTATATTTCCCCTTGAGGACTCCTTGTTCGGAGAGATTCTTAAACTTCCCAAACAGAAAGGAGGTTGGTCATCCTAAGTGCCTTCTTCAGAGGAGCCAGTTTTTTTCATGGCTTTTGGTTTGAGCCATCTACTTTTTGAGTACTCCCCCTTGCTGATGAGATGATAGACCTGATCTCCTCCTGGGTGTGGAAGAAGCGGAATACAGCTAAGCCTATTCCCAAAAAGCCCAATAAGTTTTTGGTTGCTCCCAAAGACCATCCCCATTGTTGCAAGGGTCCCATGGTAGATTTTTTGGTAGTTGCAGCAGCAGCTAAGAAGAAATTTGCAGAAGGTTCCTCTGCCCATTGACCGAATAGAGAATCGCGTACATTGAACAGATTTAGAAAGTGTGTGTACCCCTCATCTACTTTTTAGGTGAGAGCACTGAATTATTTGGCTCATATTGCTTATTTCCAGAGTGATTTGACAAAGGAAATTGCCAAATCTCTCCCAGGGAATTTGTCTGTGTATGAAAGAAAATGTATTGATTCACAGTTGGCTACCCTACAGTCATTATCCAATGCCTCTATGCACCTTATGTCTAAATCTATAGAGGGTGCATCTAGAATAGCCTGCACAGGTATTTCTATAAGAATGCATGCCTGGATGTGGCCATACGAGACTTTGCCGAACATTTCAAGATACCCTTCATAAATGCCCCTTATGATGGATCAACTCTTTTTGGTCTAGATGTTAAAGAGACTATCTGAAAAAGTGAGAAGGATGATAAATTCCTATTTGCCATTGGGATCAAATTCTCTCCCCATCAAAGGTCCTTCTCCAGAGACCAGAAGGGAGGAAAGAGAATTTGGTTTTGTAAATCCCTGATCTTTTTATCAGATACTTCTGGAGAAAGAGCCCCCTAAGGCAGAGGGGAAACCTCTTATAATGGATGCCATCCAAGAGGCAGAGGTGGCCCACAAAACCAGGGTTTAGAGGTTCTTTTTTTTTGGTGAAGCCTTCCCAGCACTCCTGAATGGTTTCCTGACTATTGTTCTTTGGAGATGGTCAGGGGAGCTTATAATCTTTGCAACCTGTATGTCCATCACTCAAGACAAATGGATGCAGAGGCTATTTCATTCCCATCCACACCCTTCCTCCATGCCTGGAAAGAAATCCCTGATGTTCCACCCTCAAAAATGGAAGAAGCTGCTTCTGAAATAAGGAAGTTTCTAAGTAATTGCGTCATCCAAGAGTTCCTTCCAGACCGGAGGGGATCCAGAATTTATTCAAGATTCTTTTTAGTAACAAAGAAAAGCAGGGACCTAAGGCCAATTTTGGACCTAAGCCACCTGAACAAGTTTGTGAAGCAAACAAAATTTAGGATAGTCACAGTTCAGTCCATTCTTCCCTTACTGAGGAAGAATGACTAGATGTGCTTGACAGATCTTCAGGATGTGTACTACTACTACATAAATATGGACAAATGCTGCATGGCGTACAAACACGTCTGGCTGGAAACCAGTCATATCCAATTCTGGGCGCTGCCCTTTGGTCTCACCACAGCCCAGTCCCCCAGGTGTTTACCAAGTATACAGCAATAGTGGCAGCTCATCTGCAACTGTAAAGTTTCTGAGTATTCCCATATTTGGATGACTGGCTCATCGTCACCCCCTCCAGGAATTCGCTCCTTCAAGCCATGGACTCCTTGCTCTAACTGTGCACAGATTTGGGGATTACATTGATATTAAAAAAGTTCAAGCCACAATTAGTCCAGTTACTAGAGTTCATCAGAGCACTTTTCAACATAAAACTTCAGATAGCAAAGCTCTCTTGAGCAACAACTACATCTCTTCACCAACATGCCCAAGAAGTCTTATCTCTCAGAAGCCACCAACAAGACTAGTTCTTTGCCTCCTAAGTGCCATAGCAGCCTCCATCACATTGGTGCCACTAGACAGATTCTACTTGTCAGGCCTTTAGTGGACTCTGGCAGTTGAGTGGTCTGTCAGGTAATAGACCATGTATTTTCTAGTGAATCAAATGATCATTTGCAGAGCACACATAACGTCATGGCTAGAATCTCTGCATGTTCTACAGGGATGTCCTTTCTTTCATCCTTCCTCCCAAGCCACAGTGACCATGGACAATTCCCAGCAGGAGTGGGGAGGAGGGAGGGGATTATCTGGGAAAGACAGTTTAAGGCCCATGTTCTCAAACAGAGGTCAGTTTTCACATCAGTATTTTGGAGACAAGAGCATTTTTCATAGTCTTGAAAGCCTTTCAGGACTGTATCCCTTTGGGTGTAATTTCTGCTCAGACAGACAGAATGGCAGTTGTTTAGTACATAAACAAACAGATTTTGTCCTTTGTGTTGAGAGGCCATGAGACTGCAGCAGTGAGCGATATCTTCTTGCCACTGTTCTTACCACTTTCTAATAGCAATGCATATACCTCTTACCCATTTCTAAATGTACAGAACATCCCCAATCTGTCACTCAGAACTTTATCAAGCTAAAAAAAAATTGAAGAAGTGCAAAATAATGCTTGCAGCATTTGTACCAAGCAGTTGCTACATATTATGTCACAAATGGAGCAATATGGCACTCAGTTTTGACCGCAAATGCAATACTAGAATATAAATACCAGCATGCACTGCAAAGCAGTTGAGATCGTCTGATCACACCCCGTAACGCTTTGTGCCCTGGTCTGCTTCCCCCTTTGCCCCACCCTAGCTATGCTGCTGTTGTCACTGGCACTTGTAAATGCAAATGATTGCAGCCATTCAATAAATGCCAAACATGAAGAGTTTCATTCCTTCTCCTTGTTCAGAAATTGTATCTATATGCAGGATCTGTTGATTAGGGGGGGGGGTTACAGCAGTAATTAGAGAGTCTCCTTGGTGTTATCTGGTATTCTCTCCAGTTTTATCCAGAAGTCTTCAGCATGACTTCTGTACATCACAGTCCATTACAGTCAGTCAGTGGCGTCAGACATTAGTGTTACATACTTTTTAGGACACTGATTCATGTACTAGACCCTGTGCTCTATTAGCTTTGTATGTGAATTGAGGTTACTATTGAAGAGTACCTCTTGTGTCTTGTGCTTCCTCTGACACGTCCTTCTTGCTGCACAACATATTGTTCTATTAACCTTTATAGTGACTTACTGATGTAGTTAATAGTCCCTGTTGTCTAAAATCCCTCCCACTGGTATTGCAGGATTTTCTTGTTAGTCAAGAGCAGTTTATGTATGATAGTAGCCACAACCCCCCATACACCCATGCATCCAATACTTCCCTCACCCAGTCGCACTGATGCATACACCCAACCATTCACCCCCCACACACACACACACACACACACACACACACACACACACACACACACACACACACACACACACCAATGGTAATCCACTAGATTCTCCGGCAATAAACCTCTAACATGATCTCTCCTATTGATAGTAAATCAAACAAACAAAAAACACTAACCACTGAAGATTGCAGTGTTAAAACAATGACTGAAGATTCAACACAAGCACAGCAATATCACCACGAAGAGAGAGTAGAATACATGATTAGCAGATAAAATCAAAATAAACCCAGCACAATTTAATAAAAAACAAATAAAATCCTTCAAACAACAGGATGTAAATCCTCACAAACAAACAGGATGAGTGCTTTCGGCTATGCCTTCATCAGATCCTGGGTTAGGACAAAAAAATACAAACCAAAAACGCAAGACATAGTCCAACTTGCTACCACACTCCATTCCTCACAACTTTTTTCTTATGAATTTTGGACAAAACAAGAATAACTGGGGGGGGGGAATAAAGGCCGAAAATCATGGACAGTATTTTAATATTACTGTATTTCACTTATTAAGCTATCAAAACAACAGGTCATGCATCAACATGCATTATTTAAACAAGAAGAGTTATGAAACTCTAACGTCTGACATTACTGACTGATTATAATGCACAATGATTTACCAGAAATCAAACATGTTATGAGGACAGGACAAAGATAGGAGGCAAAATTAGGGGTAGAGGAGAAGTTTGATGGACACTCTAACTTTCACCTTGTATCTCTGGGAAAGAAAAGGTCTCAGCATTATTCTTTTGAAGTTTGGTTCAATAGTTAATGTGTTTACCTCACAGACACAAGGTGCAGGGTCTGATTCTTAAGGCAGACAGTTGTCATAATGTTTAAGGGTCTTCACAGCTACAAGGTAAGACTGCAGTGGTGGTGCTGTGGTAGCGTTGTCGCCTCACAGTAAGACGTTGTCCTGTTCGATTCTCAGCTAAAGCGTCTTCTGTGTGGAAACATGCGTGAATGGGCGTACCTTCGTTGAAGGTTGTACATCAGAGCTGGCAACTCGGCACGCAAAATTCTACTGCCAATCATTAGCGGACCGGAGTTCCAAGTAATGGTGAGTATGGAAGAGAGGTGAAGAAGAGAGTACAGGCAGGATGGAGTGGGTGGAGAACAGGAGTGATTTGTGACAGACGAGTACCAGTAAGAGTGAAAGGGAAGGTCTACAAGAGGGTAGTGAGACCAGCTATGTTATATGGGTTGGAGACAGTGGCACTGACAAAAAGGCAGGAGTCAGAGCTTGACGTGGCAGAGTTGAAGATGTTAAGATTTGCACTGGGTGTGAAGAGATTGGACAGGATTAGGAATAAGTATATTAAAGGGTCAGCCCAGGTTGGAAGGTTTGGAGACAAAGCCAGAGAGGCAAGATTACATTGGTTTGGACATGTGCTGTGGAGGGATGCAGAGTATATTGGGAAAAAGATGCTAAGGATGAAGCTGCCAGGTAACAGGAAAAGAGGAAGGCCTAAGATAAGGTTTATGGATGTGGTGAGAGAGGACATGCAGGCAGTTGGTGTGACAGAGCAAGATGCAGAGGACAGGAAGAAATGGAAACAGTTGATCTGCTGTGGCGACCCCTGATGGGAGCAGCCGAAAGAAGAAGAAGAAGAGTTCCGCTGTGGCAACCCCTAACCAGGGAAAGCTGAAAGACACAACAACAACAACAACAACAGGTACAAGGTATAGGGCTTGATTCTAACCTGTGGTTATTAACTAGGCTTGTAATAATTTACAGACTGATAGCATAGTATTTCCCTATGAAAGAGAAGTGAATGGTTATTGTTTTCAGTACAATCCTGTCCACATAAAAATACATCTGTGTGGAGAAATGAACTTGAACACCCAAACAACATCGTAGCAGAAAGCAATAATTGAAATAAAGACAAAACTCCAATATTTAGCGCTTTCATTCACTTTACTTATGGGACTTCATCAGAATATGTAAAGTGAACAAAAGCGCTAAATATTGGAGTTTTGTCTTATTTCAAGTATTGCTGCCTGCTACGATCTCGTTTCGGTGTTCAGTTTGACTATTTGTGGTTACCCGGTCTCTGCAAATTTTTGTGGAGAAATGAACTTGTATTTTTGTGTGTGTGTGTGTGTGTGTGTGTGTGTGTGTGTGTGTGTGTGTGTGTGTGTGTGTGTGTGTGTGTGTGTGTGTGTGTGTGTGTGTGTGTGTGTGCGCGTGTGTGTGCATGTGTGTGTGTGTTTTCTTTCTTTCATTTTATTTCTCTGTTTTGAAATACCATGACTGGAAAAAAGACACTAAACTACATGTTGCATTGCAGCAGAATTTCTGCAGCTGCTACAAATATTTGAAATTTGATAAAGCAAGTTTGTTAAGGAACATAATACTTTTAAATAAATGTGGTCAAACATGAAAGACACATATACATACACAAACATTAAGTTATTATGGCAATACACAAGTCAGAATGCACCTTTGTGGAGAAGGAATTTAAAAACAAAATTACTAGTTTTCAGCTGCAAGTACTATATTCACAAGAAAATCACACTGAGAAAATCTGAGGAAAATGTCATCTGTATCAAGTTCAATTATAAGATGAAATGTACAAATATAATAAGGGAGTCTGACATTCTTATTCAAATTTGCTTAATATGTCAAAGTTGGAGTCAGCCCTTGATTTTCAGACTAAAACTGTCACATCCTTTGTTTAATAAGTCAGATTTATTTATTTCATAGGTTCATAGGTTCTTCGGTAAGTACTTGGCTAGCAGGCCTTGCAGGCTATTTAAGTCTAGTTTATTTCCCTTTTGGTACTCAAATGAACCTATCTAATTTGGTGTTAGACTGGCCTTACCCATTCCATAGCTAATAGTTATAAATTACCTCCAAAGGGAATAACTGGGTTCATACCATAGATAATTTGAGGGGAC
Source organism: Protopterus annectens (assembly GCF_019279795.1). Classification (NCBI taxonomy): domain Eukaryota; kingdom Metazoa; phylum Chordata; order Ceratodontiformes; family Protopteridae; genus Protopterus; species Protopterus annectens. The sequence goes on along the minus strand of NC_056728.1, from coordinate 349,781,200 downwards.
CCATGCATGCGATAAAACATTTAGCAGCTGCCTCTTTCCATTAATAGTTCAAGGGGCAGTCCTGAGCTTAATTATCTGTTTCTCATCCATAGATCTAAGTTCTACATAAATATGGACAAAGACAAACTTTGTTTTATGTGGATGGGCTGTCTGTTCCATAGAAGTGATATCCTTTGAGAGATATATCTGTCCCAAAAAACTGTTTAGTTGATGTTGCAGAAGAGGTTTTTATCCCTAGACCGAGTATTTTTGATACCATTTGACTTGCTGACTTGCAGTAAATCAATCACTAGTGAGTTATAATGCCTTGTATGCCAGACATGGGTCACCTCTTAGCAGTGTGTTGCATACTGAGTAAAGAGACAGGGCTTTGAGTCAGTCCATGTAGAACGTGTTGTTTATGCTTTTTGTAAGGTATCTCTGGGCGTTCCAGTTGCTGCATGTGTCTGGACAGATACATGCCAAAGGGGGCATTGTATTCAATAATTTGCCTAATGATGGCTGAGTAAAGGGGGACAATGACATCCCTAGATCTAGGCACAATTCCTTTGTTTATAAGCTGTGCAATATAGAAAGTCTTCTTACATGTTGGTTAAAAGGTAGGTCATTTTCCCCATAAGTTCCAAAAATCTCAAACAACTGGGTGAACTCTTCGGGGTATATTGTCATTGTGGTAGTTCCAGGGGCGGCTCGTGCTATTGGACTGCAGCCTCCCAGCTGTAAAACAAAAAGGAAAAGAAAAGAAAAACTAATAAAAGAAAATAAAAACTAATAAAAAAACAAAACACGAGTCATGGAACATCGCGCATTTCTGGGCTGCTGTTGAACCAGTCTGCAGCATGCGCACAGAATCCAGACTGTCTCACCAGTAGTCCGGATTAGCAAGAGAGCATTCAGCAGCACTATCACAGAAGTCTATGCAGTTACAACTGCATAGACTGGAAGGGGGATCAGACTGCAACATCCGCAGGCTGGGTAGCACCCAGCTTGCTCTGCTCTCACAGGAAGGACTTGCTCTCATCACAAGCATTTGAATGGTATGGGCCTGGACTTGCTCTACTGCTGGCTGCCTATTTTATTATACAGACTTTAAGGTAAGGAAGTGTGTGTGTGTGTGTGTGTGTGTGTGTGTGTGTGTGTGTGTGTGTGTGTGTGTGTGTGTGTAATGCCCCAGTTGCTATATGGTGGTGGTGGGTAGAGAATACCACAGGCTTGAACCCTGTACCTTGGGCCCAGGTAGCAAGAGCCTAAATTCCCTACCCACCACCATGTGTAAAAAATGTGCAGATTTTTGCCTCATATTTGTTCTGTTCTGTTCCTCATAAAAAATGTGGTTTCTGTATTTTTGTCTCTTTACACAGTCAGTAGTGCAGTGGTACAGTGGTAGCATTGTTGCCTGACCGCTACAGGTTCTCTGGTTTGATTCTTGGCTGGGGTGCCATCTGTGTGCAGTCTGCGTGTCCGCCCTGTGTTTTTGTGGGTTTGCTCTGGTGTCCACCCATCTTACAAAGACATGTTTCTGGAGGGTTTCTCCCTGGGCCTCTGCTGAAAATTGGCTTTTGTTCCAAGTCAGACTTTCCTGGTTAACAAATGTTAAATAAATAAAAATGACAAGCATTTGAATTTCGGATTTCATATTCTTCAGAAAGTACATGGTAACACAAAACCTTTTATTCTAGCAATTCTCTAAGTTTATAAGACGGATATTTGAAATTTGTCCCTATTATGGGACTGTATTCCCCCATTATTGGCTTTGTCCAGATTTTTTGTGCTAAGGTTGAGAGCTATGGTAAGAACTGAATTCACTGGATATGCTTGGGGGTTGTATTCCCCCATTACTGGCTTTGTCCAGGTGTTTTTTGCTAAGAGGTTGAGAGCTATGGTGAGAACTGAATTCACTGAATATGTTTGGTGGCTATATTCCCCCATTATTGGCTTTGTTCAGTTGTTTTGTGCTAAGAGGTTGACAGCTATGGTACGAAATTAATTCACTAAATGGTAGCCATTTAAGTTTCATTCTCCCTCTCTTTCACAAAACAGCTGATTGGGCATAATGGTATGTTGCTCTAACTGTTTTTCACAGGGTCCTGGGTTCAAGACTTGGCAGTGAAATGTATGGTGGTAACACAGCATTTTATTCTAGCTACTTTCCAACATTATACAAGCGATGTTTAAAATGTGTCCTTGGTTTTTGGGCTTTTGCCCCCCCCAATAAGTTTTGGCTTTTTTGAGATTTCTTGTGCTGCAAAGTTCAGAGATACAGCTGAGTGTTGAGCAGATTTTGCAAGGAGTTGAGAGCTGCAGGGGAGCAAAAGTTTAGTGCTGCTTATGGTGAATCTGCTTGCATTGTACAACATGTAATGTACTTGCTTTTGATGCAGAAGGCTGTGGGTTCTTCTCCCACAGTAGGTAGCTGCATTGCTGATGCTGTACTGTGTTGCAAAGGGGATGGCTACTAAAGTCCTTTTTAGTGAAGATACCATCAGTTTGACATCCATTCCCTATTGCAATATTACTAGCTTATCATTTTTTAGTGTAACATAAGCAATTTATTCTTCAAGGGCAGCAGGTACTTTATTTATAGAGGAAACAATGAAATATAAAGTTGTTTGCTAGGAGCAACCTCTTCATTAGGTACAGATCTCTTTAATGTGGAATTATTTAGATGAATTTTACTTCTTCAGAGATTGTGCATATTTACTGATACTGGTAGACTGTAGAAGTTTGAGTACACTTTTATGATGGAAATGTTCTGAATTGGGCAGTTTTGTCATTATTGGTGCATGCATTTTGTTTCATTGTTTACTGGAAAAAATGTTCAAAACAATAAATGTAAAATGCCCTCTAAAGCTGTACTGTACTGTACTGTACAAGGAATATAATTTAATACAATCAGGAAGGTGTATCAAAGAGCATGTGTATGTTTCATGTGCAAAGGTCTTGTGATTTGAAAACAGCCCAAAGTTAATCTTTATCTGCCACTGGCAAAATGTATTTTCTTTGAATATGGGTTTCAATGCTGTTTCAATGAATGTGAGTTTCAAGGGCAGAGAAGTTTTAATGCTAAGTCTGTTTTCATTGTGAGACTGCATTGCTTTGTTTAGCGGATATCCATCAGTGTTTGTGCTGTAAAATGCAAAATAAAACTTTCAAATGAAGTTCAAATCATCGCAGAAGTAAAGCAGTATTCACATTAGTGTTTATGGTAAATGGGATGAAATAGCCAAGTAATGGTTCATTGAAGTAGCTGCAGGGGGGGAGGCTCCATTCAACCATGATTTTGTGAGGGGGGAAGGGCGGCAAACTCAAAGACAGCCTTGGATGAACTATACCTCTCAACTGTCCAGAGTTTTGCTTTTTATTTTTGGTTTGTTCCTCATAAAATTTGTGGTTTTCTGGCAAATCATTTAAGAATTAAGCCACTAAATAATGACAGACACTGAGTTTCAGACTTCATAACCTTCCAAAGAATGCATGCTAAAGGAAGACCTGCTATTCTATCAACTGTCTCAGTTTATACAAGAGCAATTTTTAGTACTGTTTATATGTTCCTCCAATATATTTGGCCTTGTCCAGATTTCCTGCATTAACAGGTTGAGAGGTACATGCAAATAAATTGCTTTATAGAATTAGGCATATCCAAACCTTTCAACTGTCCCCATTTTTTATATACCTCTCAACTGTCCAGAGTTTTGCTTCTTATTTTTGGTTTGTAGAATTAGGCATATCCAAACCTCTCAACTGTCCCCAATTTTTATATACCTCTCAACTGTCCAGAGTTTTGCTTCTTATTTTTGGTTTGTTCCTCATAAAATTTGTGGTTTTCTGGCAAATCATTTAGGAATTAAGTCACTAAATAATGACAGACACTGAGTTTCAGACTTCGTAACCTTCTGAAAAATGCATGCTAAAGGAAGACCTGTTATTCTATCAACTGTCTCAGTTTATACAAGAACAATTTTTAGTACTGTTTACATGTTCCTCCAATATATTTGGCCTTGTCCAGATTTCCTGCATTAACAGGTTGAGAGGTATGTGCAAATAAATTGCTTTATAGAATTAGGCATATCCAAACCTCTCAACTGTCCCCAATTTTGGCTCAAAATATTGCTCTTCCCCTAATAATCCCTCCGCAAAATGGCAATTTCAGAAGAAAATGTTGAGGGTTTACAATTAATAAATAATTGTAATAATCAGAGTTGTAGATTACCCTTATTTCAGAAATGCATGAAGATTCTTTTATTTTGTCAGCTGCTCAAGTTAGCAGTACTAATATTAAAAAAGTGTCCCTTCTTTGACAGGTTCCCAGCTGTATTGTGTGGCTATTTTATATTTTTTGCATCACATTTTTGGTCCGTTTTTCATAAAATTGTGTTTTTTTTGGAAAATTAGTGGCAAATCATTAATGACTGAAGTTAGAAAATAATGACAGACATTTGAATTTCAGATTTCATACCCTTCAGAAAATGCATACTATAGACCTACTATTCTATTATCTTTCTAAGTTTATAAGGGCAATATTTAAAAAATGTCCTTATTTTTGGGCCTTTGTCCCACTTCTATGCATGGCTTTGTCTAGATTTCTTGCTCTGAGGTTGAGAGGTATGACAAATGTGTCAGGGCCATCACAGTCAGCCAGAGACATTTCAAATTGTGACATACTTGTTGCACCCCACTCCCCCATGTAGTGACTCTGGATGTGTCCAAGAAAGGCAAGGAGCAGTTATGCAGTGTAAATGCGCAGAGTATCCCCCCATCCAAGGTAGACACAAGTACTACACTGGCTTTTCATCTGTCCTTGATTTTGCAGAATGTTCTGGTTTCTGTCATTTTTGTACTGCTGATTTATGCTTAGTATTATTCAGAAAGTGCCCGTTGCTCTGTGTTTAAGTAGCAATGCTTTAATGACCATCAGGTAAGCTTGTCTGAGATTGTAAGATGCAAGTAAGCTTTAATAAGCATACTGTTAAAGAATTGCCAACATTGAAAGCCTTTCTGTTGTTGCCATGCAGAGAATACTTATATAACTAGATAACATATAAGCCTTGAGTATTGAAATGCATATGACAGTATTTGTAATAAAGGACAAGATTACATTATTTTAAGAAGCTCATTACATTTGTTGGAGACTTGCAGTCATCTTTGCAGGCTTTACCTGTAAACTAAACAGAATGCCAATCTATCATGTGTGGTCCATATCCTGTGCAGTAATCCTTTAAGCAATATATGTTGAGCTTGTTTCTTGTTTGCTTTTCATTTTTTACTTTGATCATGTTTTTCCCATGAAACAAGTAGATAGTTGTTGTCAGGCAGCAGGTCTTTTTTGGATAAGAAACATTTTTACAAGTGGGGGTATCACAGAGATTGCTACTTTCAGCATGTTACTTGGTACTTTAATAAAGCTGAATATAAATCATAATTAGAACTGCAGTGCAAGGAGAAGTGGTTTGAGATGAGTGCTGCTTGTTTTTCTTATACTTGATTTTGACTGGCATTCCAGTAATGTATTTAAAAAGTAATTTATTTGTTCATGCCTCACAGCCTTTTTGTTTCTATCTAGATATTAAGTAAGCTGTCATGCAGCCAATGCATTGAAATATTTTTTTTCTTCTACACTTCATTTTGTCTTGGTTGGACTCTCATAATAACAGTTTGGCACCTAGGGCAGCGTATTTAATTAAAGTTACAGTTTTTGTGGTTTTGAGCATAGCTCCTCCACTTTCTAGTTGTCCGCACCTCTTCCCATTGACCCCACCCATTCAGCTGTCTCCTGTAGCCCACCTTTGATTTGAAATCACCAGCCGCCACTGGGTAGTTCCTTAGGGTAGATGTCTTCCCAAATTATATAATAATACATTTTTGGCATTTAGTTTCAATCCATGATTTTAGCATCAATTATTTAAATGAGAAAAACATTCCTAAGGATAGAAAAGTTGTGGGGTTTCAATGTCTGCTCGTAGCTTGTAGTCATCTGCAAATTAGTCTTTGATATTGGCTTTTACTTCAAAAAGTTTCAGAAAATTTGATTGTTTGCCCATTTGTTTGTTTGTTAATTGAGTAGGTGGACTAGTCCAAGGACACTTTACAGCTATAACCCAGGACAAATGCATAACTTTTACGGTAGAAAAATGTTACAAAAATAATTTATTAAGGGAGATGACATAATAAATAAGTTATTTATTTTGTACCAAAACTGTTGAAGTTCAAAGTAAATTACAGGAAGGATTACCACAAAATACCTAGCACTATGACAAGCAGTTAAAATATGCTTTGCAGTAAATTATGGACCAGCATACAAACTAATTGCAGTCTTATTTTAATGACAGAACTGACATTTGTCTGTGGTTTTCCTTCTAAGGAATATGGTTTGTAACCTGCTTAAAACTTGTCACATAACAACACCTGGGAATACTATGACAAGAAGTATTTAAGAAAACAACTTATAATGACATGTATTGGATGTCATAAACCAATAGATGGCAGTATCAACCAAGGAGAGCTTCAGTTAATCCGCAGTAACCATGCCTAAAGCAGAGGAATTTATTCATATTTTTTAGTCTTTTTGTAATTTCTTCCCCAGTAGCTCAGACATTAAAAATCACATCAGGAAAAGCGTGTGTGTGTGTGTGTGTGTGTGTGTGTGTGTGTGTGTGTGTGTGTGTGTGTGTGTGTGTGTGTGTGCACGCACTCACATGTGTAATGATTCAAATTGCATTGTTCAATGTGTTTGACTAAAAACACAAGCAAAATGTTCAACAATTCTTTCTAATGTGAGCAGGTAATCCTTAGCCATCCTACCCTCTTATTTAAATATGCTAATTACAGGGTTGCACACCCCCACTGGAAAGGGCAAAGACCACCTACATAAAAAGTTTGCCCTACTCTGTTATTCACATAATGCAATCACAAATCTGTGAAAATAAAAATTTCAGTAGCAATTCATCAAATTATAAAAAAAAACAAAAGAAATCAGACATCACTAAAATTAAACTGTCACAGAAATCAGATGAAAATTTCTCATAAAAACTATAAAAAAAACATTAATTGAAACTGTCATTTGATTTAATGGACAGCTTGAAAAGAATAAAAAAAGAGTCATTAAGCCAACTACATACTCTCAACATGAATATATATATATATATATATATATATATATATATATATATATATATATACACACACACACACATATATATATATATATATATATATATATATATATATATATATACGCACACACATATGATTACACGACAAATGGTTGAATGATAATTTAATCTGAAATTAACTTGCCCAGTCAAAATGGTTGAAAGTCAATTTCACTGAAATGGAATTTAATCTAATTCAAAATAAATGAAACATGACAAATGAAAAACACAAAGGAAAACTTTTCAAAAACTATGTTTACAGGAATGCAAGCCAACTGTATTCCCCACACCCCCATACTTAAATAAACTAATTCCACGTTTGCACAGCTGTGTACAAAAATTGAAAGTACTGTACACAGGGAATCATAGCCAGGAAACATATGTAACCTACATCAGTATGAGTATGTTCAGGTAACCAAAAGCATCAGATAAAGCTTCTTCATGCACTTTTATGTATTCGTACCCAATGTTTTACAGAATTAGACGCAGCTATGCCACATTCACTGAAACTGAATTTAAGCAAATTGTCATTCAGCTAAATTGGCTTCTAACCTTTTTTCTTAGATCATTTGACTTTAGGTGTGTGTGTGTGTGTGTGTGTGTGTGTGTGTGTGTGTGTGTGTGTGTGTGTGTGTGTGTGTGTGTGTGTGTGATGGTGCACCTGATGAGTGTTCAGGATGTCTTGTGTAGCAATAGTGCTATGATTATTTATTTTTTTTTTATTTAAGATGCACATATCACTAAGTAGAGCATGGGGGCAAAAATAAATAAATAGAAGTCGATTTGGAGGTTAGCGTGCATGTGAAAACACATTGTGTGTGACTGTATGTGTATGAGTTTGCATGCACTTCTGCTGTCAGGTGAGTGCAAGTATGGCATTTTAGTCTGAATGCACTGACCAACAGAGGCAAGAACATTTTCCTTTTTCCCACTGTTGTGCAGTCTATGAGTTAGTATATATAAGGTAGCAAAGCTATGGAGAGAGGCAGAGGGTTTGTCCCCTGCGAAGACATTCATTTTTTTGTTTTTAGTTGAATTTATTTTCAGTTACATGTTCTGTCAATAATGTAACTTTTTAATGGAAATGGGATGCAATAATTAGTAATCTTGACAATTCCATATAAGTTCGTGTGTGTGTGTGTGTGTGTGTGTGTGTGTGTGTGTGTGTGTGTGTGTGTGGATGTCCTAGTGTAAATCAAATTTTAGTGTGGTTGACATTTCAGATGGTTGAGAGCTGTGCAACATCAACACTCATCAGGGTAAGGGGATATGTCCTTTCCCCAGGGATTGTGCAATATTGGAGTTAGTATATATAATTTGCAGGGGATATGGGGGGGGGGTTCCTCTGCAAAGAACACATTTCTTTTTGTTGTATGTTTCAAAGGTTTAGTATCAGAGCATGCATTGTAGTTGGTCAACATTTTTTGTTGATGTTAAACACGTTAGCATTTCCATTGATCAACTGCTAGCAGATCTAGATATATATATATATATATATATATATATATATATATATATATATATATATATATATATATATATATTTGAATCTGGGCATCTTGGGGCAATGCAGCAATTGCCTCATGTACACAGACAACCCTCTCCTCCTACCACCGAACACTACAACCTGTGAGAGATGCACTTATATAGCCAAACTGGAAGCAAAGCTCTCTTCACCCATGACTGGACTAGACAGTCAAGAGGAGAAGGTAAACACTTGCACCACACCATATTCATCACATAGTCCTCAAAACCTACACCACCAAAACACACACATAGAAACACAAAACACACACCTACATTCGAGGAGTCTCTCAATAAAAACCTGCCCAAGCATCAGGGACATCCAAAGCATAAACGCAAGCAAACTCCACCCCCCAACACAACCCAAATGACACATAGCCCACAAACTCAGTGTGCCACTCAACCACAGCCCATAAGGCATAACAACGTACCCAACACTCTAGTCATAGGTGACTCTATAGTCAGGCACACTGATGTTCCACTAAACAAGGAGAAAGTTACTGTCGGCTGCCTGTCAGGTCCCAGGATCCGCCACATAATGCATGCACTCAGGTCACTCCACAATAAGTACAAATATGACACTGTCATTGTCCATGTTGGTGTGAATGACCTGAGACGTACCTCTCTGGACTACATGAAAAGAGACATGGAGGAGCTCTCTGATCTTGTATCCCAGGCAGGTATGACTCTAACCCTGAGTAGCATCCTGCCATCACCAAGAATGATACCACAGTACAAGGACAAAATGATTGACTACAACAATTGGCTAAGCTTCTGGTGTCATTCTAAGGGGATCCAGTATTTGTCTGCCTGGGATGACATGATCGACAGTCCATGATGCTTTGCCAAAGATGGCCTGCACCTGTCGCCCTTAGGATTCCGGATACTGGCTAAGGCTCTTGCCACCCCTATAGTGCCTTTTTTAGGCAAGGTTCAAATGACAGATTCACCAGCATAACAGGTACAAGCAAGCAAAATCTGAGGGTAATGCTACTCAATGCTAGAAGTCTAAACCTCAAAATGCACTCACTCGAGGCACTCCTTAAAATGGAGAACATTGACATCTGTGCAGTGACAGAGACCTGGTTCAAAGCTCCAGAGAGCACCCCTGCATTACCAGGCTTCAATTCATACCACACCTTTCGGCCACCTAACCCAGAAAGAAGCACTAAAGGCGGAGGCGTGTCCATATTCATTAAGGATATCCACACCTCCAGGCTAGTTGCACAGCATAATGCATCTGAGATTATCCAAGTGCAACTAACTCTGGGCAAGACCACAATCCAAATTGTAGCTTGCTACAGATCCCCCACCATGCCCCAGGATTCACATTCCTCATTTCTTGATACACTGGAAAGTATTAGGGTACAACCCAACATCCTAATAATGGGCGATTTCAACTACCCCACCATTAACTGGGAAAACTACTCATGTACCAACTCTTCTGCTCAACGTTTTCTAGAATTCATAAATTCCAATGCCTTGGATCAACTTATTCACACCCCTACCAGGGGCAGCAATATCCTAGACCCGGTCATTACCAACATGGGAAACCGGTGTTCCACACCAGAGGTCAATTCCTCGTTGGTCAGATCCGACCACAAGCTAATCAGCCTAGACATCCACATCCCACCCCCAGCCCCAATTAGGGAAACCATCATAAAAAACTTCTCCAAAGCCAACTTCACACTTCTTAAAACAGAAGTGGCAAACTTCATTACACCCATGCAGATGGACAATAGAGGTATGACTGCCAAATCCTACACAAATGCACTTTATAAGCACTTACACAAGTGCATGGATCATGCTATCCCTAATTGAACCAAGATGTTATCCTCCAAAAAAAGGAAGCCAATCTGGTGGTCCTCTGCCATAAACAAACTCTACAACAGAAGAAAGAAACTGTTGCAAAAAAGAGTAAAATCCCATGACTGGAAGAACTTCCTGGTCAACCTCAGTAAGAAGCTGAGATCCTTCATAAAATCCTCCAAAGCTAGTTATGAAAACAAAATTGCCACTGACTCTAAAGACAACCACAAAGCATTCTATAGCTATGTCAAGAATCTAAATGGGAACACTCAGATCTGCTCTGAGTTACAGCACAATGGCACTAAATATACAGAACCAACTGATATTGCCAACAACCTAGAAGATAGGTTAAGTGCTAACTTTACCCCCCTCTCACCCCCTAGAGGGCCCATCTCTATACCAGAAGAATGCAAAGTTCCTATAATCATGGCTGCACAGGTAAAAAACACACTCTCCAAAGCCAAGAACACAGCATCCATGGGACCTGACAATATCCCAGGCTGTGTTCTACACGAACTACAGAAGGAACTGGCACCCTACCTAAGTACCATGTTCAATCATTGCTTCACCTCAGGCTTTGTACCCACTGAATGGCACACCACGACGGTTATCCCACTCCACAAAGGGGGAGCCATGACATACCCCAGGAACTACCACCCCATTAGCCTGACGAGCCTGGTCTGCAAGGCCATGGAATGTATCATTGTGGAACTCATAAACAGTAGAAAAACTGTTCGGGTGTCCTGAAGTACAAGTAGACCAACGAAGTAAAAATCTGAATGCTGCTTTATTTTTGAACAAATACTATAGCGTTTTCGCTACTAGATACAGTGTAGCTTCTTCAGAGAAAAGACAGGTAAAAGGCGCCAAAACCTTTTAAATAGTTAATTGGCAATTACATCACTTCCTATTCAGGATCACTGAAATAAATTGACAAATAAGATATGCACTTGAATAAATAAATAAATCATTCATGCACATGACATATCTCTACATTCAACATCAAATAAAACATTCATAACTATTAAAAATTAAACAACAAACTTACTCAGTATTTAATGATATAAATATAAATAATATAAATTTAATAAAAACAGGTTATATAAACGGATATAAAACCAACTTATACAAGGAATATTACATTGATATTCCAAATTTAAATTACATAGAAATACTTAGCTGTTAAAGGAATCTATACATCTATATAAACCTATATAAAACCCAAAAATCCGCCAGATAGAAAGATATATGTATATATATGGGAACTGGAAGTTAATACTGAACTGTCTATAAATGACATTATCTTAAAAAAGCTCTATATTTTAAGATAGATGAAATATTGCAGTGTTCATTTAAACCTGGTGCATTAAATGCATCCAGTTTCAACTGCCATTCAAGTTCCCGAGTTTCTAGCAGTAAATGGGTAGGACCACCCCGTATACTTGGTTGGATTTGGTCTATTGCCATAAACAAAAAGCTATGTCCTGTATTGTGAAGGACATGTTTTGCTAATGCATTCTCAGATTTATTATTGCGTATAGCATAAACGTGTTGGTAAGTACGTTCTCTAAACTTTCTGTCGGTTTTCCCGACATAAAATGCCTGACAGCAAACACAAAAGGCAATATACACTATAGATTTAGATTCACAATTTAATTTAAATCTGATTTCAAATTTAATGTTCCTAATATAAAAAGTACTACCTGTTCTCAACATCCTACACCAGTTACAGGTTCCACAACAAAATGTACCTTTCTGCCTATTAAAACTTTCTGATTCAAAATTTCTTTGTAAAAGTTCTTTTGTGTTCACTCCTCTTTTGTAAACTACTCTTGGACAAGAGCCTAGTTTTTCAGATAAAAAAGTGTTACTTGAGATGAAGTGCCAGTTTTTTTGCAGGATGTTCAATATTTTTTGTGAGTTTGGATTATATACTGTCACAAAATTCAAAGAAAATGAACGAGAAGCATCCTCCTTGACTTCTAAATTTGTACTATTCAAGTTATTACAGTTAGAAACTTCACTGTCTGGAAGGTATAAAGGAAATTCACTGTCACTACTAAGTAAGGCTTTATAAAAGCCTCTCAGTCTTCTGTTTTCCACTTCTGTGATTAAATCTTCTATCAAATTGATAGGATAACCTCGGTTTAAGAATAGTTCTTTTAGAAATTCACACTCTTCTCGAAAATCTATCATGTCACTGCACATTCTTACTGCCCTCACTAATTGGCCTTTTACTATTGCACGTTTCTGTGCAAACGGGTGGAAACTTGTGAAGTGCAAGAAAGAATTGCAGTAAGTGCTTTTCCTGTAGATTTTAGAGGTGAATCTCTGAGTAGTTACATGTTTAGTTAATTTTACATCTAAATAATCCATTTCTTCTTGTGAAAAAGCATAAGTGAATCTTAGAAATGTTGTGGTGTTGTTTAAGGTATTAACAAATGCCTTAGCTGCAATTGCATCACCCTTAAATAAAATAAAGACGTTGTCTAAAAACCTCGTATAAAAACAGATGTTGGTCTCAAATTCTGGTTTCTTAAAAACATACTGTCTTTCCCAATATGCCATGAACATATTAGCAACACTGACTCCGCAAGGCGTGCCCATGGCTACACCTTGTACTTGTAAATAATACTCTTTTTCAAATATGAAAAAGTTTGATGTCAAAACAATGTCAAGGAGCTCTGTTACAAGGTCTATTTCATTTTTGGAAGCTTTTAATTCATCCAAAAGAAGACCAATCCATTCTATGGCTTCTTGGTGAGGTATTGATGTATACAGGTCTACGACATCAATCGTTAAAAAGTTGTAAGATTCATCAAATTTTATTTTGTTAATGTTGTTCAGAAAAGACCAAGAATCTTTGCAAATACTTGGTATATTCTTAATATATTTCAAAAGTATCGAATCAATCAATTTTGAACAAGGGTATGTCATTGAGTTTCTCCCATCCACTAATGCTCTCATAGGAGGATCTACTAAGGTTTTGTGGATTTTCAGTATACCAAACATTATTGGAACCTTAGGTGTAATTATGTCGATAAATTTATATGTTTCCACATCAATTTTACCAGAAAGGTAGAAATCTCTTAAATAGCCCCTTGTTCTTTTATGAACAACATTCATTTCATTTAAAGATGAAATTCTATAAGCTGAACTATCTAATACTAAAAGCATTTTGTCTATATATTGCCTTTTTTCAAAAATGACTAAACCTCCCCCTTTATCTGGTTTAATGACCCTGACTGGTAAATGACATAAGTCATTTAAGGACATCACTTGTTCTCTAGAAACATTTGGATTAGTTCTCTTATCTTTATAGTTAACACACATGTGTCTCATATCTAATTCACAAATGTTTTCAAAGAGTAGTAGGCTATGATGTAGGGGGGGATTAAATGTACTGGACAATTTTAGTATCTGTGTGGAATTATTATTGTCGGAACCAAATAGTAACTTCAAATTCAATTTTCTAACAAAACACTTAAAATCAATAAGAAGTTTCGCAACATCATAGTTGTTCGAGGGGACAAAAGTATTTCCCAAAGATAGAAATTCAACTAATTCTGAATCTAGAATAACTTTAGAAAAGTTATAAATTTTGAAGTCACGTTTGTTATTAAAGACAATACATGGTAAAGTGTCACTTGAAGGAGTAACTAGTTGTTCCAGTTGTTGTTCTTGGCTTTGTTCTGTCGTTTGTTGCCGTGACCTAAAAAATTATTTTGGTCAGGGCCCTTGTTTGTATTATTTGTAAAATCTGGATGTTCATTATACTGGCCAAGAGTTTGGACATTTTTCCGTGTTCTGTTACTCCGTCTTGGACCTGGCATGACATTTTCATCATTAGTATTGTCTTTACTTGAATTAGGTCCTTTAAATTTATCAGTTACCAGAGTTTCATTTTCAGAGTCATCTGTCCATTTATTAAATTTATTAAGTAAGAGATTCGGATATGCCTTTTGTTGTTGATAGGCATTTCGATCTCTAAACAATTTTTTGGATTTATTTGATTTCATCTTCACTATAAGAGCATTTATGCTAGTGAAGATGCGGTCATAGTCATACTTAAAATTAATAAAGTCCAAGTTAGATTTCATATCTAAATCAAGTAGATTAATTTCTTCAATAAGTTTATCAATATTCAATGTATAATGTTTAATGATAACTTCCAAGAGTTGTGCACCCTGCCGTTGAAAGAGCACTGTTAAATCAGTAACAAATTCTTTATCAAAAATAATGCTTGAGGGTGAAAAGTTATTCCTTAGTCCCTTAGGGATTATGTCTTCACTAAGACATTGCTTAAAATAAGCAACTTCAAGTTGTAATTTTTTCAGTCTGAGCACTTTAGAATCAAAAAGTTTTAGTTTATCCACCATACCTTCCATATGAATATTCACAGCATCTCCTTTCAACGCCGGCAAATCCTGACTCGATGGCTTGAAGTAGGAAGCAAAATCTGCCATGTTGTTAATCCATTCAGCAAGTGACGGACTGCCAATAAGCGTAGTATTCCCATTTTGGTTAGGTGCTGTGCTACTGACGTGGGGGACTATCGATTCCATTTGGTCATCACCTGGACTTGTTGTTCGAATCGGTTGCCCTGGAGGTATAGTGGATTATGAATCATCTCTTCTTCGGTTACCGTTGTTACCCGTCTTCTGGTTTTCAAGATGAGATTGTGACCGCAAAGAGCATTTTTCCTCTAAAGACTGCAAGCGGTCATTAAAACTGTCGAACTTTTGGGAAAGCGTCTGCAACAAAGCAGGTATGTCATTTTGAACGGGAGTATCCGCAAATAACAAGTTAGGACTGCTCGGACTCCCAGAACAACCCGTTGCCATATTAAACTAGTACAAAAAGAAGCGCAACAAACTGTAGAAAAACTGTTCGGGTGTCCTGAAGTACAAGTAGACCAACGAAGTAAAAATCTGAACGCTGCTTTATTTTTGAACAAATACTATAGCATTTTCTCTACTAGATACAGTGTAGCTTCTTCAGAGAAAAGACAGGCAAAAGGCGCCAAAACCTTTTAAATTAATTTAATTGGCAATTACATCACTTCCTATTCAGGATCACTGAAATAAATTGACAAATAAGATATGCACTTGAATAAATAAATAAATCATTCATGCACATGACATATCTCTACATTCAACATCAAATAAAACATTCATAACTATTAAAAATTAAACAACAAACTTACTCAGTATTTAATGATATAAATATAAATAATATAAATTTAATAAAAACAGGTTATATAAACAGATATAAAACCAACTTATACAAGGAATATTACATTGATATTCCAAATTTAAATTACATAGAAATACTTAGCTGTTAAAGGAATCTATACATCTATATAAACCTATATAAAACCCAAAAATCCGCCAGATAGAAAGATATATGTATATATATGGGAACTGGAAGTTAATACTGAACTGTCTGAATTGTGAAACTCATAAACAAAGACATTGGTAATCTCCAAACTCTGGACCCTACCCAGTTTGGATTTGTAAAAGGCAGATCATGTCTCCTAAACCTGACTGACTTCTTTGAAGCAGTCACCAAAGCCATAAATGAGGGTAAAATGGTTCACACAGCTTATCTAGATCTCGCCAAGGCTTTCAACACCATCCCCCACTCTGGAATTATAGATAAGCTCACTAAACTAGGTATAAATCCCTATGTCACAAGATGGGTTGCCAACTGGCTCACAGACAGAACCCACACTGTGAAAGTAGCAGCTTCCAAATCTGACATCAGACCAGTGACAAGTGGAGTACCACAGGGTTCAGTCCTGGGTCCTCTCCTGTTTGGTATCTACTTCTCTGAAGTGCAGGCCAACACAGAAGGTCTTTGGCTAACAAAGTTTACAGATGACTGCAAACTAGGAGCCATAATCGAAACTCCTAACGATGTGGACAAACTACAAAAGGGCCTCACTGAGACAGATACCTGGTGTCAAAGCCATGGCCTGAAGCTCAATGCCAAAAAGTGTATTGTCATCCCCTTTGGTAAAAACTCTGTACCCATGAACTACCACATAGCTGGTAGTCTACTTAATACCGAAAATGTGATAAGAGACCTTGGGACACAGGTGGACAGTAGTCTCTCCTTTGATAATCACATCGCCACAGTGGTCAGGAAATCCTTCTACGTGGCTCATCTCATCACAAAAGGATTCTCATCCAGAAAAAAAGAGGCCATTGTTCCCCTCTACTCATCACTCATTAGACCCATTATAGAGTACAACGCCCCTTTTGGTATGTACCTCACAAGACATCTACAACAACTGGAAAGGCCACAGAAATACCTCACAAAGAGGATTACCGGCCTCAAACAGATGCCCTATGCAGACCGTCTCAAAAAACTACAGCTTTACTCCATCACATATCGCCTACTCAGGGGCGATCTCTGCCTAACATACAAAGCTATGTCAAACCCAGAGCTGTTGGACATGCTCCACTTAAAGAAATCCCAATCCCTCCGAGCTACATGCTCTAGGGACCTAAACCTTGTCACCACAATAAACAGAACATGCTGGAGGGATAGATTCCTGTCCCAGAGACTTCCCATACTCTGGAACAGACTACCTATCTATGTCAAACATTGCTCCTCATTAGCACTCTCAAGAAAAATCTTGATGATTGGATGGGAAATGGGAAATTCACCCCGGGGATCACTTCTGTGGCTCTGCTCGACAGGGGCACAGGAAAATAAATTTCTTGGGTGGCGAAAGCCAGGGTACATTTTTTGGCTAGGCTTGTATGGGCCCTAGGGCTGATAGCCTAGTACCTACCTATGAACCTATGAACCTATATATATATATATATATATATATATATATATATATATATATATATACACATACATAGATATGGATTCACTTTATAATCTCAAAATACTGAAACATTGAATTTCAGTATTTCGAGACCATAAATTTGAATGTTCAGGATAGCGGACATGCATAACCACGAATCCGAATATGTTAAATTCACGGTTATGGTTTAACGCTACGTGACGTGGAATGTGTTGTGTGGATGGTGTCCGGTTTAGTGTGTTGATTTAGGTGTACTTTAAGGTAACTGACTATTTTGTAAGGGTTTTGGGTAGGTGTGTGAGTGTATGTGAGTGTGTTTGGAAGTCTTACGTGTGGGTTAGGGTAGACAGGTAAAAGTATGACTGTTTAAATATTGAATGTGGTGGTGTTTGTATATATGTGATGTGTGTGTGCGAGGGACTGTAGAATGTCTGGTTGTGAGTTTGCTGTCTTTTTCTGTTCGGTGCGATTTCGGATTTAGAATATATAAGTTGGGGGGCTGTGGGGGCTGCAGTGTAGTGTAGGTTTGTTAGTTTGTATTTTTATGTTTGTGCGTGCATTTATTTTTTGTGTGGGTAGTGTGGTGTATGTGTAGTGTGGTGTATGGTGTGTTTTACTTCACAATTTTAACTTTTTCCGGTTTTGGGGTTTCGGTGTTCTGCAGATTTGACTTTATAGTCTCGATATACTGAAATTCAATGTTTCAGTATTTCAAGATTATAAAGTGAATCCATATATATATATATATATATATATATATATATATATATATATATATATATATATATATGTATGTATGTATGTACAAGTACACATAACACACACAAACATCTATATGATATATGTATACCCAGGCACACATGTATATAATATATAAGAGTTATTTTGTCTTAGGTCTGCCCAGATTCCTGAAGCCTGGCTCAAGCTCTGATCTTGCTTCTGGCCCAGATGCATGCTGGCCAGCATCACTTTGTCATTGTACAGGTCCTCATGCTGAAATACCTGCACATTAGACAGCACCATGAGGCTGTGTATTGGTTTTGATTTGAAGCCAGTCCCCTCAGTAGTGGAAGTCGGGTCTATATTACCAGATTGAAAACCCATTTCAGCGAACACCACAAGACCGACACATATAGCTCAAACCGCAAATATGCCAAACCCCCTAAACCGCGAAATTTCAAATCTCGAATCATCATAGTCGGCCAACACCACCGCGCGCTACATACTACATACCCAAACATAATAAATAAAACAAATACATACACTAACCAACCCCTACTTCTAACCCTACACTAAACCTTACATAGATTACTATCTATGCACTTACCTTAACCCGCACCCTAACCCTAATGTCCGTAACTATCGCACACTTACCCTACAGACATATACCCAAACAAAACAAATAATCCACACACATACACTTAACAAAACCCTACTTCTAACCCTACACTATACCTTACATACATTACCTATCTATGCACTTACCTTAACCTGCACCCTAACCCTATGGTCCATAACTATCACACACTTACCTTAAGGAGCTATACCGCAGATGGGCCAACCATGACACTTCGACATTTCGTGTTTCACGGTTTTGAACGTTCGCCATTACCGTAGTTCATGCTATACGTGTCGGTCTTGTGGTGTTCGCTGAAACGGGTTTTCAATCTGGTAGTATAGACCCATGGAAGTCTTTGCAGTTATTGGCTTACCAGATGGCATTGCTGATGGCTCCTTGCTTCTTGTGCCTTATTGCTGCATTACTTCCAGAGTGTACTTTAACCATTTCATGAAGACCCCCATCTATAGAAATCATGGAGTAAAGGCTGCACAACTGCATTGGTTTTTGTATTTCTTGAGATGAACATTGACCAATATGTTGTTTGTTTTGAGCAGCACTCAGCTCAGATGTAGCTGATGCCATCCCTTGTAAACAGGAAATACATTAGGGGCTGTGTAAGAGTTTAATCTACTGAAGAAAACAAAACGGCAAACAAAGAACTCATTACTGTAAATCTTTGCCTGATAAGTAAGCACTGAGTACACCTGTACAATTATAAGTGTAGCATCTTCTCCTACTTTTTATATTTGGTGTCCCAAAGTGGCTAGTACAAGAATATTTGCAAGTGCTACAGTGAAGTACATCTGATTAAAGGTTTACCAAACTGTGAAACAAAGGCCAAGAAGAAGGTAAGGGTGATTAAAGAGGTGGCACTTTGGATAAATGAAGACAGAGAATTAAGGCTTTAAAAAAAGAAAGGTGGAAGTATTCAGAACTGTAGTTTTGCTGAATGTAATGTATCTGGCTTGGTATTTAGGTGTAAAGCCGTAACATAGAAATATAGAAAAGTGCAGAAGGCATTTGATAGGTTTATTTGAAGGGGTGAAACAGTAGATTTGATAAAACAAAGAATTAGAATGGACAGAGGGCATGGGGGAGGGAAGATACTGGATTTATTTAGCTATGTTACAGAGCTGAGTATGATACAAAGGAGAGAGCATGGAAACAAAGTCTTAATGCTACAAATTAGAGGACTGGTGGTTAGATAAAGTGGAACAAGTGTTCCATAGTACTAAAAAGGGATCTGATCAGGTGGCTGAATAGTACATAGGAAGGGTGGTGGATAGAACAGAGGAAGTGGAGGTGGTGTTAAGTAAGTAAGTGAACAGCCCGAGGGAGCAGTAACCAGGGATGGTGCTATGCAAATGAGGGTTTAAGGTGAAACAGACAGTCAGACATATTATTAAGGAGAGAAAGAGACAGACATTGAGTTTTTCTAGTATATGAAGTTGCAAAATACAGATATGGGTTAGAATATGGAGAATGACTGACTTATAAAGGGACAGTGGAGAAAGTAGATGAAGCCTTAAGAAGCAGACAAGGATTAGAAAATGAATGAAATGGAGGCAGAGAGGGATGGAGGAAGATCTAGATTGAAAGAACTTTAATGGTAGTCAACCGGGAAGAATTTACAATGCCCCAATGGATGCCAAGAGTGGAGATGGCAATGGAAATACAGGCAATATTTGAAAAGAGAAGGCAAGGTATAGGGAGGTATTAGCTCTAGAAGAGAGTAAAGGGTGTCTTTAAGGATATATTGATGTGGTCTTCCAGGTAATATACATTGGAGAATGCTACAAGATGGTATGGGATATCTGATGGTAAAACAGAAGGGTGGGGAATGCTGATAGGTGTTGGGGATGTAGGAATGCAGGGACTGATCTACTACACATATGATGGCAATAATCTGAAGTACAGAGGTTATGGCAAGAGGTGGTAAAAGTGTAGCCAATCATATGGAAGAAGAACATTGATTTGATATTTTTGCTTATTTGGAGTACAGAAGCTGTAGGTTGTGGATGAGACAGGGATGATAGAGTGGAGATACAACTGGCTGCAGTGGAGGGCAGGTATAAAGAGTTTTATCAAGGGGATGGAGAGATGTGGAGATAAATGAACCTGAGGGGAGAAGTGTAAGAAATAGGTGGAAAAGGTGTGGTTGGCATCAAAGAGCTATAGAAGTTAAGTGTAATATTAGTAGGCTGATGGGGAGGATGAAGAAAGGAAACATTCGTGGCAGACGGAGCTAAAAAGGTGGGGGGTGGGGTAGTAGTGGTGTTGGAATAAGCAGATTTTTTATGATAAAACAAGGGAGGGAACTGATGAGTGCAAGGGGTGGGCTGCAGTGGAAGGTTCAAACTCAATGTTCTTTTTCTGTACAAGGAAAAGAGATTTTTCATTACCACATTGGGGAGTATTTATATACTGAAAGAAGTTGTTACTGTGGGAGTTACAATTTTGGGCACTAATTGTACTGAGTTCCAAGAATAGACCATCTGGGCATTACTTAGATCACAATTTCAGACTTGAAGATTAAAGAATGTTGATGTCAATAAAATACTGAACAGTTTTCCTTTAAATAATTATGCATAACATGTTAGTAATTGTCATTAGGAATACTTCATGTGCACTTGCTGTGAAAATCAAATAAAATTACAAAATGAAAAAATTACAAATATTGACTCTGTAAGATGGCAATTTATGCATTAAGTAACATGATGGTCCTGATTTGACAACTTGATATGTCTTACTACAATGGCTAGAATTCATATTGCAGTTAATTTGGCAGGTGTTATAAAGGATGGCAAGTGCATTATGATCCACAAAAAGTATTCCCATACCTAACAACATGATTAATAAGACAAACTAGCTGAACAGACAAGCAAGATTCTTTAATTCCTACAAATTGTAAGCACCTCTGGCTCTTATACACTCTTTTTTCAGTGTGTATTTCACTCAAAGTTGGCATCAAATGACTTACCAACCACACTGCCCTGGAGTGATCAAACAGGACGTCAGGTGGCAAGCAGATAGGCCAGCTCCAATCAGGTGATGGTAAAGCATGGACATTGAGCCAAGTGTTTATGGCTTGGATGGTCTGAAATCTTCAGAAGGTCTCCTGTCAGATCCCCTTCAATCAGTCCATTTTGGACCTGTAGCAGTGGTATCCCAGAAATACACAAAATCTTATATTTTGAGTGGTCTGCCTTTCACATGTTTTCCATGCTGGGATTTTTGCAAGTGCTGTTTATTTTGATCAGATCTACTCAGGCTAAGTTTCAAAAAATTTTATCAAGTTCAGTCTGGTTCTGAAATGTCTCCTGTACAATAATTTGGAGTTATTCAGTATTGCAACATTTCTAATATGATGTTTGGTCATTTCACCTTATCTGACTTAAAGTCTTTTGGCTAAAATATTTTTGCTGACTGCCCTGGTACATTTAATGAAATGAATTAAACAACAAAAATTGTCTGACTTAACTATATTCCATTGTCAGTGCCAATACATTCTAGAAATTTTGTAAGAGTGAATAGTGTTCTCAGATGACTCACAGTAAGCAGGTTGAGATGTGATTTCAGGCATACAAAATACTTCTGATAATTTCAAGTATATATTCACCCACTTCTGATAATTTCAAGTATATATTCACCCCCATATCAAATACATTTGTCACAAATGACAAAATCATTGTGATGGCACTGAGTTGGAAATTCACAAGTCTGAGCATCTTCTGTTCCATCTGATGTGACACACCTTCTGTGCATATATGCCTCAATTTCTTCATCTAGCTTTGGCGATTAGGCAACCTAGGTAGTGTTTCATTTTTAAAGCCAAAGTCACCTGAATGGAGTTCATCCAACTAAAAAAACAAAACTCTTTTTCAGCTGACTTGAAATAATTACTTTTCTGCTACAAGGCACAACTTTTTTCACTGTCAGTCCATAATTTCTTTGTCAGGCAGTTTCATGCTAATTTAATTCTGCTGTTGTCCAACCTTCTATAATAAAACATAATAGTCACAGCAGTTCCTCGTCAGTTCTTGTTACATTATCTATCAAGTCAGTTTCAACAAGAATGTCAGGAAAATGTTCTTTAATCAAAGCATTTCTTCAGCTGCATTATTTGAAATGCCAGGCAATATAATTCCAGATGGTCCATCACCATCACAGTGACTTTTGGGAACTCTTCAGTCTATATATCATTTCACATCTCAGTGTTATTATTGTTACCTCTGTAGGTAAGTTTTATGCTTGTCAAAGAATGTTAACAAAAAACTTACTATGTATATCCAACACGGCAGAGGAAGCAATGGAATTGTTTACTCCATAATCAAAGCAATTGCTTCATTTTTTATTTGAGGATCCATTCTCTCACCAAAAAATGAGTCCATGAAGCTTATGCAATTGATCTTTTTTCTTCCTCAAAAAATGACATGTTGAATCACAGCATCACTATCAAGGTTGAGACATCACAAGCCAGTGGTATATATGGGAACACTTAAAATAATCCAAAGCCATGAAAGTGAACAGCCATAGTCGACACAATGTCATCATCCATGCAAAAGACTGAGAGCAAATAATATCTACATTTTCCTGCTTTATAGAACTGGTAGCTAAACATACTGAAATCAGATGGTATTAAAGGAAAAATACTATTTTCAGCTCATGGTGCAATATTTAGCTGTGTACCAGCAAAGATTACTTTCTTTCAACTCCTGCTAGTGCAATATCTAAGTGCACACCAGTAAGAATCATGTTTCGTGGGAGATTTTCCCTTTCAGCGAGTTGGTCTGACCTTAGAGTTGGTATATATAAGTTCAGGGGGTGTGGGGTTTATCTCACATTGGGGTGCATGGATGCCTACTCCCCTGTAACAAAAGTATGAAGGTAATTATTTGTTGCTGTTGATGTCTCAGGAAGGCATGCTATTTAAAATGCAGTATGTTGATGTTTAGTGACAATATTGCAGTGTTACTACTATCGTTTGCCATGACTATAATATTGTGTGGAATATATGTCCATGAGCTTTGATAGATAGGTAGATAGATAGATAGATAGTTAGATAGATAGATAGATAGATAGATAGATAGATAGATAGATAGATAGATAGATAGATAGATAGATAGATAGATAGATAGATAGATAGATAGATATCCACAACAGAAAAATATTATCAAACCAAACAAAACAAAATGCTTATTACATAAAATAAGACCATGTAGGCTTTATTTAAAATAAGACCATGTAGGCTTTATTATGCAACTCACAAGTAAATGATACTGGTAACTCTTGGTCAGAATGTATCAACACCTTATTACACGTTATTATTTCTTTATATTTTCTGAAATCATTTTTGTTCATGTCATAGCCAGTTTCAAGACATATGGTTTTATCTAACTATACAGTAATTCTAGCTCTGTATAGGTTAAGATTTTTAATAATTTGTACAGTCTCATATTGCATTTTATTGAGGCATGATCTTTCCATAATAATTGAACCAGTTAAGAAATGCCTGTAACTTTTTCACACGTGTAGAAGTGAGGGGCACCTCATGATTGAACTTCACCTTTTCTGCAGAAGAATATATTCCTTTCATGTCCATCAGATGTCCTAGGTATTCAGTCTGAGATTTATAAAACTCATATTATGACTTAACTGTCAGATCACAGTAGTTTAGTTGTTGTTGTGTCTTTCGGCTTTTCCCGGTTAGGGGTCGCCACAGCGGAACTCCGGTCCGCTAATGATTGGCAGTAGAGTTTTACGTGCCGAGTTGCCAGCCCTGACGCACAACCTTCAACGAAGGTAAGTCCATTCATGCATGTCTCCACACAGAAGACGCTGTAGCTCAGAATTGAACAGGACAACATCTTACTGTGAGGCAACAATGCTACCGCTGCACCACCACCGCAGATCACAGTAGTTTAGTACCCTTTGCAAAACTGTATGTACATTACTGATGAAATGTTCAGTTTCAGTGTGTTTCTAGGCTTCATGGCCATGGTTGCTTCATTGTCAGTATATAACCACAATAAACAAATATGATATTATTTATTTTCATAGCAGGAACAATCAACACTGCACATTCACTGTCCATTGCTCTCAAAAGTGTCACTCTTTTTACCCACGCTTTCTTTCGATGTAAATCGCAAGTCTTTAATTTTACAAAATTAAGGTGCCATGTGACAGTTCGCTAGACAGGCAGCTGTAACACCATGCAGTATTCCCATTTCCTTTCAGAACTTTTTTCATTCACTTCAAGTACTTTTCACACTGATTTAAACTCACATGATACAGATTGTCTCATAAATTTAGTTTGTTTCTAGTTTAACCTGACTTTTGACAAATAATTCCTCCTCTATAAAGCTGGTCCTTTACTTTTTTCCATAAGGAAAAGCAAACACTCTTCTTGCTTTTCATAGCATGCTGTAACTATTTGTCCAACATTGGTAAAGCTCCACCTGCCTTTTACTAAAAATAGCAGATTAGTTATTCATAATTTGTCAAAGCACTTTACTGATGACCATTGATGCCCTGCAGGATGTTAACTCATGTACTACAGTTATATAACCAGTTCAGCACATTGTAAATCCACTTTGCATAATTTTGCATCAAGTCATTGTTATGTTTAATAAAAATACAAAGGCATCAAGTGGATTAAATGGCCACACCCATGTGTTTATTGGCATTTACTGCTAATAATCCTTACTCATTGAAGCCAATTATTTTGAGATGAGCGCAAAGCAGGAATTTCAGGGGAGGCCATTTCTTTACTTCACAGCAGTGCCCTAAACACTACAGAGCAACAGACAGCACTGTCGATATCCAGCCCTACCAATTAATCTTACCCACAGCATAACAATTTTTTTCAGTTCCTCTGGGCTGCCTTACAATCTGCCAAGGAGCCATTGTCAGTTGATAAGTCCCCTGGCAACAATCCCTTGGAGCTATCTGGCCTGTGGAAGGTCCAGCTAAAGAGTCCTAAGATCTTACCACCCACTTACCTTGGCCTCCCTTACCTTTTCTGCCTTCCCCTTACATGACTGCAATAACCTAGCCTGACCTGTATATCATACCTAGAGGAGAAGGTGAAAACTTGAAAACCCAGTGTGGAAATTCCTTCTCAACCCCTAATGCGATCACCTTTGTAGGTCACTGGGTCCATTAACTACCTTTCAACTGACCCTAAACTGACTGCCAACTTTCCTGTGCTTTGACGAGGGAGTGGAATAGGTGGGGAAAGCTGCCAAGGTAGAGATTAAAATGACTGATTTTCTTTGTTTACAGCCTTTTCAATACTACACTGAAACAGCTCATCCCACACTAACCCTCCTGACCTATCCTGTCCGTACCTGCTCCTCTACCCCCCACCCCCCCGCCACCTCTGAAGCCTGACTCTGAGCTGACCTGCCTTGGACAAATGATGGCTTGCTGCAACCTGGCTAGCCAGCTCTTGTTTACAAACACATATAAACTCTCACCTGTATAGATTGTCAGCTTCATGACTGTATTTTGTAAGTATTTCAAAGGAGACAAGGCACAAAATCTTCTTTCAGTTATTATAGTCAAAATCTTTCCCTCTCTGATACCTCATAAAAACATTGGTATTCAGTGTCACTTTCAAAAGCTTGCTCGTCTCACTACATGTCTTCAGTCTGTCGGCCAAGATAATTATTTCTATGCCTGTCTTGTAATAGCCTTTTAGAGCAGCATACTAATTACGTATGGCCAGTTTTCCAACAAAAAGCAGCATTTAGCCTCTTTACTGAAGATTTATGGAGAATAACTTTTACTGTTAAACCAATAAGTTTTACTTTATTTAGGACTTGTTTGTATTTTGACTGTACAACACCAACCCTGCCAAAGGCCTCTTCAGATGTTGCTACAGTCTCAATACTTACAACTAGTATGGCCCTCTTTTAGTTCAAAACAGAAAAGTGCTCTTTGGCAAGTTTTACTGCAAATGCGTTTTTACATATGCTGATGATTCTACACGCATTTGTGTGTCTAATAACTTGCCTCATCTCCTCCATATCATGTAAGAAGTTAATGGCTCCATAATGCCCAGCTGCTACTCAACCCTAAATATACAAAGTTAAGGCTATTTTTCCCCAAATCATATATGCCTAATAAAGTGAATTTCAAAATCTTTTCATTAAACAAAACTGAAATTGAAGTAGTTTCTCATAAAAACTCCTTTGATTGCTTTTAGATGATAACCTTAAATTTGACTATATGTTCAAAATAAAATAAAAAAGAGTCACCAAAAATTAGGAATGCTCTACAGACACAACTTCCTTAGCAACACCACCAAAACCACTCTTGCCACTACCTACCTTCTCCAATCTATCTTATATGGTGTACCAATCCTAACCAACCTTCAGGACACAAGTAAACATAAGCTGGAGGCATGCTATAATGTGGACGCAAAATTTGTCACCAGCAAACAATACAGCAGCCACCACTGTATCGCCCTTAAGGCTTTGAACTCGCTCAAACTGCCTCACCACTTAGATTATATACACCTTATCTCCACACACAACATTATTCACAAAGCTGATGACTGCCCTGTTTTATCGCTATTCACCATTCTTATCACCCTAATAGACTGCTTTGATCTAATGGACAACATCAGTATATATAAACCCCACAGATCCTCTGGCCAGTCTCTGCTCATACTCTGTCTCCAAAAACTGGAATTCTATCCCTGTGCAAATTAGATCTACCTCTAACCTCTCCAACTTCAAACTACTACTAAAACACATATTAAATAAAACTAGACCCTCCCTCCTTCCTTCACCAGTATAGTTTGACTATGTTCATTGAGAAGGAATTAGTAAAATCTATTTCTTAGATAAGGATCAAATCTATATTTGCCTATGCTATATTATCTAGTCATCTCTGTTCCAAAGTATGTACTCAGTATGTTTAATGTCATCTCTATGAACTATGACTTGTAAATACTTTATCTATCGATAATGTTCTTTTTCACGTTATAACTGTCCATATATTTGCAATATGTATGTATAGGTTTGCAATAGATGAACAGATGCTACATTTTTACTTAGTTTAGACTTCATTCTTTTGTATTAGGCTATGTAATAATTTTTGTAACTGTAACCATATTACATCAATGTGGATAACCCCCCCCCCCCGGGCCTCAACTGAAAATGAGATATTATCCCAGTCAGACTTTCCCAGTAAACAAATGTCAAATAAAATAAATAAATATATTTCTCCAAGTGTTTCAGCCAAACTAAAACTAAATTCACAGTAAAGCACATTTTATCAGTTCAGCAATATTCTGCACCAATTTTCATCAGGACTCTGGATATCATGACTTAAATGAAATCATTCTGTAAGCAATACATCAAGCAGGAACCCCTCTTCACGAACTAGCATATAATCCAGATTACTACTTCAAAATTATACACAAACAATTAGTAGGGGAATGCCTACAGTATATAAACATAAGTACAATCTACAATTTCACTACCTCCACCCTGAAGTCCTAAACATAGTCAGCTCCATTCCTGCTCTTTTCTTGCTAAACCCTGCTATATACCTGAAAACTAACTTGAACCATATGGACAGTACCTCAAAAGTTCAGCCATTATACTACTTACAAACCTGAACCAGCAGTGGCCTTAGGTCACCTGGTGCCCTAGGCTAAAGGGCTCCATGGTGCCGTCTCACACCACCCAAGTGCCCCCATCCTGGTCTACCTACACCAAATAAATACTGGAAAAGTGCCCCTGCAACAGTGGTGCCCTAGGCAGACACCTAGTTGGCCTATGCCTAAGGCCGGCTACGCCACCCCCCCCACCTCCACCACTCATTATAAGCCTGATCTGAAACAGAAACACATAAACTAGGGATCATCTGTATTT